>NW_027916931.1:0-1399 GCF_054177405.1 Leptonychotes weddellii
AACCTTGAGCACATGCTGTTATTTGCATGAAATGTTTACCACACATACTTGGTCCAAAGGAAAGAAAGCTCTTAAAATTGAGTTAGGTCCTTGGGGCACCTGGGTGGTTCAGTCGGTTAAGCGTCCAACTCTTGATTTCAACTCAGGTCATGATCTCAAGTGTCGTGAGATTGAGCCCGAGTCAGGTTCTGCGCTCAGCACGGAGTCTGCTTGAGATTCTCTCTCTCCCTCTGCCCCCCCCCAATAAATAAATACATCTTAAAGAATATTGAGTTAGGTCCTCAAATATTCCCTTATAATCCTTTTCACACTACAAAAAGTGCATATATAGATGATATTTTTCATTTGTGAAGTATAAAAATAAATTTTACTTTAGATCCAATGCTTTAGTCTGTATTCTTATATTATTACTTCCTTTGTTTACTTGTATATATTTAGATGTTATGTACATTATTTTTATGTATTTATATATATTGTATTTATATTTTTCTCACATTCATCTCACTCTGAATTTCTTCCATATCCATATAGAAGGAGCTGCCTAGGTTTTGAGAAAACATCGAGCTAGCCATTACCTAATGAAAATTAAGACTGTGTTTATGGGGAGGTCATTCTGATTTAATCATGCCAACATGTGCTCTCTCTAGACAACTGTTTAAAAGTAAATTGGAAATGTCAACAGTCCAAAAACCATGTGAACTGCAAACTTTGAATTTCTATTGGCTCGATCTAGACTTCATGGCCTAATCATTCATTTGCAATGCAGAAATAATTTTTGTTAAAATGTTCCTGAAATGAGGAGCACCTGGGTGGATCATTGGTTAAGTGTCCAACTCTTGGTTTTGGCTCAGGTCATGATCTCATGGTCTGAGATCGAGCCCCATGTCAGGCTCTGCACTCAGTATGGAGTCTGCTTGAGATTCTCTCCTTCTCCTTCAGCCCCTCCTCCCCCTCAAATAAATAAATAAATAAATAAAATCTTTAAAAACATGGTCCTGAAATGATAAATCAGGCTTTCTGTACTGACATGGAGTTTGATGCCATATCAAGGAAGCTTAAATATTTGCTAAGTTAGATAATCAAGCACAGTGCAGCCAACAAGTCCTGAATTTTTTTTAAATTTTTTTATTGTTTTGTTAATCACCATACATTACATCATTAGTTTTTGATGTAGTGTTCCATGATTCTTTGTTTGTGTATAACACCCAGTACTCCATGCAGAACGTGCCCTCTTTAATACCCATCACCAGGCTAACCCACCCTCCCACCCCTTCCCCTCTAGAACCCTCAGTTTGTTTTTCAGAGTCCATCATCTCTCATGGTTTGTCTCCCCCTCTGATTTCCCCCCCTTGATTCTTCCCCTCCTGCTATCTTCTTCTTCTTCTTTTTTTTTTCTTAA
>NW_027916932.1:0-230 GCF_054177405.1 Leptonychotes weddellii
ATGATGTAATGTATGGTGATTAACATAACATAATAAAATAAAATAAATAAAAGCAGTGGGAAACCACTAAAATTCTTAAGTCAGGGGATGGTGTATCAGATTTAATTTTAAATGGATAAGTTTGGTGTCACCATGAAGAATAAATAGAATTGGACTGAATCCAGGCCGGTTGAGGGAGCCCAGGCTCTGATCCAAGCAAGAGATGACTATAACTTGCACCAAGACCCAGG
>NW_027916933.1:0-230 GCF_054177405.1 Leptonychotes weddellii
CTTTGCATGATTTATTTCTTTTTAATAATTCAGTTTAACAAATATATATTCACGCCATCTCAACTATTACCATTAGAAAAGATTCTATCCAAAATCTATAAAGAACTTATCAAACTTAACACCCAAAGAATAATCCAATCAAGAAATGGGCAGAAGACATGAACAGACATTTCTGCAAAGAAGACATCCAAATGGCCAACAGACACATGAAAAAGTGTTCAACATCACTC
>NW_027916934.1:0-230 GCF_054177405.1 Leptonychotes weddellii
AAAAAATAATAAAAAGTATTCATTTGTTAAATGCAAACACTTCAAACATGTTTCCGTTTTTCTTCATCTTAAGGCTTATCTGGAGCCTCAACAGACACAAGGGACCTGTGTCCCACGGGGCAGCTGTGAGCCCCTTGGGCCCAGGTGGAAGAGAGCTGGTTGGAGGGAAGGACGGCCAGCCCAAGCCCTTGGTTGCAAAGGCTAGGGAGAGGGGGCTGGGGAGAGGGGGC
>NW_027916935.1:0-230 GCF_054177405.1 Leptonychotes weddellii
CATCATCATTATCACCACCATCATCACCACCATCATCACCATCACCACCACCATCATCACCACCATCATCACCATCACCACCACCATCATCACCACCATCATCACCATCACCACCACCATCATCACCATCACCACCACCATCATCACCATCATCATCACCATCATCACCATCACGACCACCATCATCACCATCATCATCACCATCATCTTCACCATCATCATCATCATCA
>NW_027916936.1:0-230 GCF_054177405.1 Leptonychotes weddellii
ATTTTTTTTTTTAAGCATTTTCTTCTTTTTTTTTTGTCCTTTGTCTATTTTTTCAGACTTAATTTTCCTGGAATTTGCCATTTTAATCTCTTCCTCCTAGAGGAAATTTGAAATAAGAATAATAATTTGTACCCATCCCCACATGGCATTCTGGTTGCCTTTTGAAAATGATCCTATTTATCATAAATAGTGGTATTTACCAATTAAATTATTAGAGTTATTAAGTGTGA
>NW_027916937.1:0-230 GCF_054177405.1 Leptonychotes weddellii
TATATATGTATATATATATATATATATATACACACACACACACACACACACAATGGAATATTTGGAGCCATCAAAAAATGAAATCTTGCCATTTGCAATGACGTGGATGAAACTAGAGGGTATTATGCTTAGCGAAATAAGTCAGAGAAAGACAAGGATCATATGAACTCACTGATGGAGGAATTTGAGAAACAAGAAAGAGGATCATAGGGGAAGGGAGGGAAAAATGA
>NW_027916938.1:0-230 GCF_054177405.1 Leptonychotes weddellii
CCTGGGTGGCTCAGTCGTTAAGCGTCTGCCTTCGGCTCAGGTCATGATCCCAGGGTCCTGGGATCGAGCCCCACATCGGGCTCCCTGCTCGGCGGGAAGCCTGCTTCTCCCTCTCCCACTCGCCCTGCTTGTGTTTCCTCTCTCATTGTGTCTCTCTCTGTCAAATAAATAAATAAAATCTTTAAAAAAAAAACTTGTTAACAGTGCTGTGCAAATATCCTATATATTTA
>NW_027916939.1:0-230 GCF_054177405.1 Leptonychotes weddellii
GTTTCAGGAGTGTCCCGGGTTTCAGTTAGCGCAAGAAGTTGGGGGGACATAAGTTACTGTTGATGACACTGAGCACAAGAGGATATAGTGGAAGTATCTCAAAGTGTTGGGAAGGAGTGAGAGATGGTCACAAAGGCAGTCTGTTTCCCTGAAACTAGAGGATCAAACTCTGAGGGTTAAGGGATGATCTGGAAATCTTGGTCTTCTTGAGATAACTGATATTAACAGAA
>NW_027916940.1:0-230 GCF_054177405.1 Leptonychotes weddellii
CCAAAGAATGTTGTTTTAGAATTCTCTTTCGTGAGGATCTGCTAATGGAAAAGTGTTATGTTCGTCTGAAAATATCTTTATTTCACCCTCTGTTCCAGCTACTGAGGGACTGTATGTCAACTCCAAACGCCACTCCCTCCCCCTCCCCCACCATCCTGCTGGAGCTGTGACTCCACCAGCGATGTCCCCGCTTTTGCCGCTGACTCCTTGTTTGGCTCTGTCAGGGGCTC
>NW_027916941.1:0-230 GCF_054177405.1 Leptonychotes weddellii
AAGAACAAAACATAGTCAAAAGAGATTATTTCATGCGAGTGGAAATAATATTGAAATCTCCATCTTTCTCAAGTATAAGCTTTCCTAAAGCATGAAATGGGTCTTTTGGTTTTTTTTTAAAGATTTTATTTATTTATTTGAGAGAGAGAGAATGAGAGAGAGCGAGTACATGAGAGGGGGGAGGGTCAGAGGGAGAAGCAGACTCCCTGCTGACAGCAGGGAGCCCGATG
>NW_027916942.1:0-1399 GCF_054177405.1 Leptonychotes weddellii
CAAATAATGCAATATATGTTAAGAAGAAAAACAAAAAAAGAAGAAGAAGAAGGTAGCAGGAGGGGAAGAATGAAGGGGGGGAAATCGGAGGGGTAGATGAACCATGAGAGACGATGGACTCTGAAAAACAAACTGAGGGTTCTAGAGGGGAGGGGGGTGGGAGGATGGGTTAGCGTGGTGATGGGTATTGAGGAGGGCACATTCTGTATGGAGCACTGGGTGTTATGCACAAACAATGAATCATGGAACACTACATCTAAAACTAATGATGTAATGTATGGGGATTAACATAAGAATAATAAAAAAAAAAAGAGTGGGATACTTAACTGACTGAGCCACCCAGGCGCCCCAAGGATTTTATTTATTTTTAGAGAGAGAGAGTGCATGCAAGCGTGAGCAGGGCAGCATGGGGGGCGGGGGGCAGAGGAGGAGGGAGAGAAGCAGACTCCCCATTGAGTGTGGACTCCCAGAAGGGGCTCAGTCTCACCACCCTGAGATCATGACCCCAGCGGAAATCAAGAGTCCAGTGCTTAACCATCTGAACCACCCAGGCACCCCAAGAATTGTTTAATAGTTTAAAGTCTTGGTTAAATAATCTTTTTCTTCTGATTTTGTTAAAACATTTTTACTACGTTGCTTTTAAATAATTTTTCCTATATTAACCAATTTTTGGAATTTATTGAGTTTCTTTGTGGCCCAATGATCATTTTTTAAAAAGATTTTATTTATTTATTTGAGATAGAGAGCGAGGACGAGCGGGGGTGGGGGGAGGGGCAGAGGGAGCCTGATGTGGGGCTCAATCCCAGGACCCTGGGATCATGATCTGAGCTGAGGGCAGACACTTAACTGAGCCACCCAGGTGCCTCTATATGATCATTTGTTATGAATGGGTTTTTGAAAAGCAGATCTATCTTCTGAGAGTACAAAGTTAAATACGTAACTATAAGATCACCGTATTCATTATATTGTTTTGTAGTTCTTATCCTTTTATTTTTCCTGATCTCTATTTTTAGTGTTCCTGTCTATTTCTCATTTTATAAGTTTAGTAGGCCATACTTGATGGAATTTGATGCTGTATTATTTGGTGCATAGATAATCATAACTATTAAAGTTGATGTTAGCACTATCAAGTACCCTTCATCTCATTTAGAGCTGTAGGTCTTTTTTTTTTTTTTTTTTTTTTGGCTGTAGGTCTGGAATTCTACCTTATTCAGTTGTGTCCTCTAAATCTTTTGCTTACCTGTTTACACCTTTGCTTGTTCTTTTATATTGAACTTTTCTGAATCACTTTGTTTTAGGTGTATACTTTAGGATATAGCATAGAACTGGGTGTTGCTTTGTGATTCAATCTGAAAATTTTTCTTTTTAAGTAAATTAAGTGTAGTTGCTTCTACTGATA
>NW_027916943.1:0-230 GCF_054177405.1 Leptonychotes weddellii
AGGAAACCCCCTTCCCACCTGGGAACTGAGCTCCTGAGACACCTGATCCTGGGTCTCTGTCCCTGGAAGCAGAGGCCGGGCTGGGGACACCCAAGGATGTGCCATGGGTCCCTCACCAGTCATCACCCGGCCTGCCTCTTTCTCACCCCCAGAGTCATCTCCAGGACCTTGCTGCCAGAAGTCAATCCAACCTCCCCAGACCTGTGAGAACACTGGGGAGACTGGTGCCC
>NW_027916944.1:0-230 GCF_054177405.1 Leptonychotes weddellii
ATTTCTAGATCTGCGCTGGGTATAGAAATTATTTTTTAAAAACCCATACATTAAGGTATATTCTTTGTGCTGTAAAGTTCAATGGGATTTGAAAAATGTGTTGTATCTGGCATTACAGTATCATACACAATAGTTTGAATGCCCTTAATGGTATCTGCTGTGCTTTTCCTATTCAACCCTCCCCCTGCTATAACATTAACTGCATATACTAGGAAAAAAAGAAGGAAAGA
>NW_027916945.1:0-230 GCF_054177405.1 Leptonychotes weddellii
ATGGCCATTGTTCTAAAAATATCCTCACCTGGTCCATTTCAAGTTGTTTCCCGGTCTCTTGGCTTACCTCCACAAAATCACAGAGGGGATCAGGATTTTCACCCCATTTCCCTTTGGTTAGTCTGTAATCTCTTACAAAGTACAGTTTAAGAACATGAGATTATTTCTACACTAGAAAGAGACCCTGCCCTCCACTCTCCAACCCCATCACAGGAAAGCGTGCCCACGTG
>NW_027916946.1:0-230 GCF_054177405.1 Leptonychotes weddellii
CAGCTCCTATCAATCACTTGACTAGCATAAGTAAAATTTCATCTACCCACTAACCTACCCAAATGACATTTGTCGAGCTCCTATAATGTTGTGAGTGCTGTTGCAGATATTAGGGTTCCATGAATGAATAACATGTAATCTCTATGTCCAGGGAGTTCTCACTTTATCATGGGAGGTAGATTTACTAATGAACTATCATTTGATAAGTATTGTAATTTTTCTTGAACACG
>NW_027916947.1:0-230 GCF_054177405.1 Leptonychotes weddellii
CTGCATTGGAAGATTGCCTGGAAATTTCTTTTTTTTTTTCCCTCTCTTTTCAGTTTTATTTTATTTTTACGTTCTTTTATTATTTGCGTACATATTTTTTTATTATGTTATGTTAATCACCATACATTACATCTTTAGTTTTTGATGAAGTGTTCCATGATTCATTGTTTGCATTTAACACCCAACGCTCCATGCAGAACGTACCCTCTTAAATACCCATCACCAGGCTA
>NW_027916948.1:0-230 GCF_054177405.1 Leptonychotes weddellii
TACTTTCTCTTTGAAAATGTGCAAATAGAAATCTGCAGTTTGAGTAAATGAGAAGTAAGGATTCTTTTTTTTTTTTTTTATCTTTTGGGTAGTATTTTTTTTTATTCTTATGTTAATCCCCATACATTACATCATTAGTTTTAGATGTAGTGTTCCATGATTCATTGTTTGTGCATAACACCCAGTGCTCCATGCAGAATGTGCCCTCCTCAATACCCATCACCAGGCTA
>NW_027916949.1:0-230 GCF_054177405.1 Leptonychotes weddellii
CTCACCCCTTTCATCCCACACTTCCCGAACAAGCCTGGTAGACGGCCCAGAATCCCGGGGTCTCCTCCGCAGCCTGGAGGCTGTGACCACCTCAGGCTGGGGCTTCCAATGTCTTTGAACAAAATGATGATGATGTCTATGATATTCTTTTTCTTTGTCTGCTGAGCCCAGCACTCCCTCATCAAGGAAGAGCCTGGGCCCCAGGGCATTCGCCCAGAATTCACTCTAAA
>NW_027916950.1:0-230 GCF_054177405.1 Leptonychotes weddellii
GGAGGGACCCCTCCTTGGACACGACAGTGTCTGACAAGCAAAGAGAACTTTTAAATCCCTGCAATCCTCGCCACCTTTCGTGAAGCAAGTGGAAGGGAGACAGAGTTTGCCGCCTTCTGGAAGGTTCTGGAAGGAAGTAGGGAGAGGCAGCCGGGATAGCTGCCCCTGAGTTGTGTGGCCACAGGCTGTCAGGGAGGGGTGAGCGCAAGGAGCCCCCATCGTCACCCCAC
>NW_027916951.1:0-230 GCF_054177405.1 Leptonychotes weddellii
CTAAGTCACTACGTGTGGTCACACCAGGGGTGAGTGTTGCCCTCCTCGAGGGGGTGGCTCAGAGGGCTCTTTTCTAAAAACCTGACTCCAATCCTGACATCCTCCGTTGCTGTGTAGTACAGGGAGCTACCCTCAACACTCCGACACCGGGCCCGGGTTCACCTCAGAGTGTGCCCTGCAGCTCTCAGTCTCCTCTCCCACCTCGCCCCGGCCCACCCAGCTCCAGCCAC
>NW_027916952.1:0-230 GCF_054177405.1 Leptonychotes weddellii
GAGTTACCAAAATGTGACACAGAGACAAGAAGTGAGCAAATGCTGTTGGGAAAATGGCACCCAAAGACTTGCTTGACACAGGGTTGCCACAAACCTTCATTTTATTCAAAAACAAAAAAAACAAAAACAAAAACAAAAAGCAAAACCACAAACCGCAATATTTGTGAAGCACAATAAAATGAAATGCAATAAAATGAGGTATCCCTGTATTACATGATTCACATTTTACA
>NW_027916953.1:0-1399 GCF_054177405.1 Leptonychotes weddellii
AGGGGCGCCTGGGTGGCTCAGTTGGTTAAGCGACTGCCTTCGGCTCAGGTCATGATCCTGGAGTCCCGGGATCGAGTCCCGCATCGGGCTCCCTGCTCGGCAGGGAGTCTGCTTCTCCCTCTGACCCTCCTCCCTCTCATGCTCTCTGTCTCTCATTCTCTCTCTCTCAAATAAATAAAATCTTTAAAAAAAAAAAAAAGTCAACATTTACTAAACTCCCCCACACAAATACCTGTAGACTGTACATGGTGCCATTTGCAGTGGAAATGTAAACAAATGTAAAGATGCTGTATTAAATCATAACTGTAAAATTAACTCTAGAACGTACTGTACTACTGTTATAATTAAGTAGCCACCTCCTGTTGCTTTTGTGGTGAGCTCAAGTGTTGCTAGTATCCAATCATCTCCTTATGAGCAGTTAGTCTCTCTGGTAAATTGCTATCACAAGTGAAAAGTGACCTCTCATGGTTCTCACTGTTAAGTAGTTAAGTTTTGGAGGAGTCAAAAGTTTTACATAGATTTTCAACTCCACAGGGGGGAGGGTGGTTGGTGCCCCTAACCCCTAGGCTCTTCAGGGGTCAGCTGTACTGCATCTACTTAGGCAAGTAAGTGGCTTCTGGCTAAGACTTGTGCCTAGGACACTCTCACAGGACAAACCACTGTGGCTACTTAGTAAAACATTTTAAGGTTGTTATTCCAAACTCTGTTTTAGTCCACTCATTGGCTTGTATTTGAATATTGGGACAACCCTTTTCTATATGTCACTTTTTGCTGATAGAAATTACTAAGAAATAGGGGCGCCTGGGTGGCTCATTCAGTTGGGTGATCAATGATTCTTGATTTCAGCTCAGGTCTTGATCCCAGGCTCTCGAGTTCCAGCTACACGTCGGGCTGCGGGCTGGGTGTGGAGCCTACTTAGTAAATAAAGAAATAAGAAATTACCAAGAAATAAATCTTAGCCTTTTGGAATAATAATAAATGCCAGTCCCAGGATGGCTCTGCTGCCCTGCACTATGCTGCCTCAAATCTTGGGCATTGTCACAAACAACACTTTACCCTGCACCTTCTGTCACCCTCCAGGTCAGGGGCTCCTCTAAATCTCTGCTTTCTGTTTTGTCTGGGCCCGTGATTTTCATGGACCCGGCATGTCATCTCCACAACTGTAGTAGTGAGGACTAGTGGGGACTGGAACAATGATAAAATAAGACCTCTTGTTCTTCCCCAGATTAATTTTCTTTCATAGCTTTAGCAGAGATTTCAGAACCTGAGGTGCTGCGAGGAGGAGGTCATGGCTAAGGTGAAAATGCCTGATTGTGCCCTGAGGCTGGGATCTGCTCCCAGCCCTGTTGCTATCTTTTTTTATTAATTAATTAATTTTAAATTTTATTTTATTATCTTA
>NW_027916954.1:0-230 GCF_054177405.1 Leptonychotes weddellii
ACCTTTCAGCTGCCCATGTGCACAAACAAGTATATTGATCACATATCCTGTGAACTCCTAGCTGTGGTCAGACTGGCTTGTGTGGACATCTCCTCCAACGAGATCGCAATCATGGTTTCTAGCATTGTTCTGCTGATGACACCTTTCTGCCTGGTTCTCCTGTCCTACATCCAGACCATCTCCACCATCCTAAAGATCCAGTCCACAGAGGGAAGAAAGAAAGCCTTCCA
>NW_027916955.1:0-230 GCF_054177405.1 Leptonychotes weddellii
CAGATGGTTGAGCGTCTGCCTTCAGCTCAGATCATGATCCCAGGGTCCTGAGATCGAGTCCCGCATCGGGCTCTCTGCTCCTTGGGAGTCTGCTTCTCCCTCTGCCTCTCTCTCTCTCTCTCTCATGAATAAATAAATAAAAATCTTAAAAAAAAAAAAAAAAGAAAAATTTTCCTCTTAATCCATCAGTAGGTAACAATCTATTGAAAGCCTACCTTGTATTTGGTGCC
>NW_027916956.1:0-230 GCF_054177405.1 Leptonychotes weddellii
GAGAAAGAGCCTTTTGAACCCCCAAATCACATCCTTCAACATTAATAACCTAAACATTGACTGGACCAGGGGCCACTGGAATTCAAGTAACAAGCGTGACTATTTAATACCAAGCATCTTCGATGTGCCAGGTCCTGCAGGAGGAGCTGGGTCACCTGGCCCCGCCTTCACAAGATATCCTGAGATGACATTAGCATCATCTCTGTTTTACAGATGAGGCAACTGACCCC
>NW_027916957.1:0-230 GCF_054177405.1 Leptonychotes weddellii
TCCTCAGAAGTCATGGGTGGGACCAAAAGTTCCAACCCTCTGATCACAAGGTTGGTTGTCCTGGTGACCAGCCCACATCCTCATTAACATGACGTGACACCTTTGTCACTCTGGACAAAGACATGTATATGAGAAACAAGTTTTCTCATCTGAATGGCTAAATAGATATTCTTCTTCCAAGTCACAACATTGCAAACATGGCTCCAGTCTCTGCTTCTGTGCTCACAGGA
>NW_027916958.1:0-230 GCF_054177405.1 Leptonychotes weddellii
GGGCTGGGCTCCCTGGCCAGTGGCTTTGGAGAGCCTCCACCACATCCCGCCGTGTCACCGGGCTGGCACTGGGGTGGGGTCCTCCGGACCCCGGGACACGGTGTGCAAGAGGCACACAGGCCCACGTGCTCCTAGGGGAGGCGGGGGGCTGGCTGTGCGGGGCTCCAGGGGCATCCCGCGGGGACGCTGGCCCTGGTTGTGCATCACGGTGAGCCTGGGGCTGGCTCACA
>NW_027916959.1:0-230 GCF_054177405.1 Leptonychotes weddellii
ACCTAGTGTCATGAAAAGATCTCGGGCTGCAGTTTAGGTGGTAATGGATTTGCATATTATTTCTACTCAGTGGATTGTTTTATGTGTTTGTTTGATTTGGGGGGAGGGGTAGGTAAGGAGAAGCATGGAAACCTGGCTTCTCCTTTTTTCTCATCTGTCAAAATTAGGGGAGTATTACCCATCTCATAGTATTTTTTTCCTGCTGGCAATATCCTAAAATACTCTGTGTG
>NW_027916960.1:0-230 GCF_054177405.1 Leptonychotes weddellii
CACACACACACACACACACACACACACACACAGCACAGCAGGACTTAATGCCAGGCCCCATTCTAAGCACTTACTCACTTTATTCCTCATAACAACCCTATGTCATAGGCACATTATCTTCATTCTAAAGATGAGGACACAGAGGCACAGAGAAGTAACTCGCCCGCAGATGCGTGAGCGGCAGGAAGCAGGACTGGGACTGAAATACGGAAAGTCTGGCTCCAGCATCC
>NW_027916961.1:0-230 GCF_054177405.1 Leptonychotes weddellii
GATGATAGTTCTACCTTCATTAGTAATCATATATTCATTTATGTGATCATTCAAAAGATATTGATGGAGGCTTTTCTTTAAAAGAAAAAGGCATTATTTGTTTCAGAGGTACAGATCTGAGATTCAACAGTCTTGCACAATTCACAGCGCTTACCAGAGCACATACCCTCCCCAGTGTCTATCACCCAGTCACCCCCTGCCCCCCCCCCCCCCCCCCCCCCCCACCACAC
>NW_027916962.1:0-230 GCF_054177405.1 Leptonychotes weddellii
AGCATGAGAGGGAGGAGGGTCAGAGGGAGACGCAGACTCCCTGCCGAGCAGGGAGCCCGATGCGGGACTCGATCCTGGGACTCCAGGATCATGACCTGAGCCGAAGGCAGTCGCTTAACCAACCGAGCCACCCAGGCGCCCTGGGGTTTGGTTTTGAGTGAAAGTTCTAGATCGTGAGTCTGGATTCTAGGTCTCAGGCGCAGCTCTGACTTGAAGGCTGGGTCTGAGAC
>NW_027916963.1:0-230 GCF_054177405.1 Leptonychotes weddellii
ATCCTGGGACTCCAGGATCATGACCTGAGCTGAAGGCAGTCGCTTAACCAACTGAGCCACCCAGGCGCCCTTTTACTCTATTGTTGACTTCGCATTCATTTTCCCTTTACCGTTCCCTCTCATGCATCTGTCACATGACAGGCCAATGTTCTTTTATGATTGCTTTAAGTTCACCTGTGATAGATAAGCCGGTCAAGCCGCCCCCAACAGAGTACTCTCCAAAATAATTG
>NW_027916964.1:0-1399 GCF_054177405.1 Leptonychotes weddellii
TGCAGGAGCACCCTCTAACTCCATGACCAAAGGTGTTAGGAATGAAGAAATGAAGTCAGTGTTAGAACAGCAATGAAAAAATTAATTTCAATGTGTTGTCTTCATGGCCCAAACTGGGAATGAGCTGGGATTTGCAACAAAGCTCATCTGATTCCAAACATCTTGCCATCGTATTTTTCCGCATAGTCAGTGTTCAATAAGTATTTGCTGAATCTGCATCTATAGCCAGGTAGAGAAGTGACTATCAGGAGCCCTGACAAAATAAGGAGGACCTCTAAAATTAAGTAGCAAGTGGTTTTTCTCAAATATTTGAGAGAACCATTTACTGTCCTGCCAAACTATAACTGCAGTCATTTCTTTTGAACATTAACTCAGATGATCCATGATAATTCTTCCCTATTCTTTTTTCCTCTCAAACACTGAGCACTCATTAGCTGTCACAGAGTAAATACTCTCACTAAATGAAACACCAGAGTATTACACCCCAGCCACCTGACTCCTGATAATAAAGCACCACCTAACTTGAGAACAGTCCAGCTGAATACAATACAGCCTGAACTAATGCCACAGCTTTGGCTCTGATTTAATTTTTTACTAGCCAGTCAATGTACCATGTTAGCCACTGCTCATTTTATGGATAGCATTTTAATTCTATGCCTGTCTCCACTCCTGACTTGGCATTTGACTCAAATAGTTGGACAGGGAAGGGAATGGTTTCAAGGTTTTGCTTTTCCTTTTCCTCACTCAAGCATTCTCACTAGGGAAGGCATCTGAGAGAAATTTTTTAAAGTGGGTGGAGACTTTCATTTGTCTTCAAGTTCCATTGTTCTGCCCACACGGAGCCGGGCTCACAGCCTGTGTCCCGGCGCCTCTGGTGATTAAGAGACCCACAGCCCGGCTGCAAAGTTGCCGAAGGCAGGTAACATTCTGACCCAGGAGCAGCAAATAGAGGTCAAAAGAAACATGGTGTATTCAGCACTCTTTTTACATGCTGGAAGCTTTATTTCATGACCCTAGATAATAAACATTCAAAAGCTATGTGTCCTCAGGCAAATAGAACTGTAAATGACTAGTTTTATTGATAAGTCTGGCCTAGTAAAATTCAATTATTCTTTCTCATCTATCCTTTCCAAGTGTTAACCTTCAAAGATGGGTATAGCTGGTAAAAATTTTTGATGAATGTTTCAGCAAAAACTTTTTAAATGCTTCCCCATGATAGATTTAATTAAATATAACGAATATATAAAATGTGCATACCTTTTCTTTTTTTTTATTTATTTTTTTTATTCTTATGTTAATCCCCATACATTACATCATTAGTTTTAGATGAAATGTTCCATGATTCATTGTTTGTGCATAACACCCAGTGCTCCATGCAGAATGTGCCCTCCTCAATACC
>NW_027916965.1:0-230 GCF_054177405.1 Leptonychotes weddellii
TGCTCTTTTGTTCCTTTTGGTGGGACCGATGTAAAATTACATAAACATTGGGGAACCTGGGTGGTGTAATCGGTCTGACCTAGACTCAGGTCATGATCTCAGGGTCCTGATCCTGGGATCAAGCCTGTCCTGTGGTAGTTGTAAGGCTTCACGCTCAGTGAGGAGACTGCTTCTCCCTCTCCCTCTGCCGCCCCCCAAATGTGCGCATGCACACACACACACTATCTCAA
>NW_027916966.1:0-230 GCF_054177405.1 Leptonychotes weddellii
CAGGCTTCCCGCCAAGCAGGGAGCCCGATGCGGGGCTCGATCCCAGGACCCCGGGATCATGACCTGAGCTGAAGGCAGACGCTTAACGACTGAGCCACCCAGGCGCCCTGACATGTCATTTTTTAAACAGAGGTAAGTCTTGATAGATAAGAAAGGAACTTTGAAGTAGTACTTGCCAAAGGCCCTAAAGGACAATGACCTTGCACTATAGATGAGGCCAAGGAACCTTA
>NW_027916967.1:0-230 GCF_054177405.1 Leptonychotes weddellii
AGAAACAGGCTCCCCGCCGAGCAGGGAGCATGATGTGGGGCTCGATCCCGGGACCCTGGGATCATGACCTGAGCCGAAGGCAGACGCTTAATGACTGAGCCACCCAGGTGCCCCAAGGTCAGAATTTTTTTTTTTTATTATGTTATGTTAATCACCATACATTACATCATTAGTTTTTGATGTAGTGTTCCAGGATTCATTGTTTGTGTATAACACCCAGTGCTCCATGC
>NW_027916968.1:0-230 GCF_054177405.1 Leptonychotes weddellii
ATGATTTAAAGCAAAAATAATAGTGGTGGGTATTTTTGGACATATGTTGAGATCAATATGTGACAAAAATGGCACAAAGATAGGGAGGAGAGAAATAAAATTATACTATTGTATGTTTTAATACCAGACATGAATTGATATATCCTTTGAAAATAGAGATAAATTAAAAATGTATTATTTTAACCCTAAAACAGCCACTGAAAGGCCTCACTTACAGTTAATAAGCCAGC
>NW_027916969.1:0-230 GCF_054177405.1 Leptonychotes weddellii
CACCACCAGGCCAACCCATCCTCCCACCCCCCTCCCCTCTAGAACCCTCAGTTTGTTTTTCAGAGTCCATCGTCTCTCATGGTTCGTCCACCCCTCCGATTTCCCCCGCTTCATTCCTCCCCTCCCGCTACCTTCTTCTTCTTCTTTTTTTTTTCTTAACATATCTTGCATTATTTGTCTCAGAGGTACAGATCTGAGACTCAACAGTCCTGCACAATTCACAGCGCTTA
>NW_027916970.1:0-230 GCF_054177405.1 Leptonychotes weddellii
CTCTGAAACAAATAATGCAATATATGTTAAGAAAAAAAAAAGAAGAAGAAGAAGGTAGCGGGAGGGGAAGAATGAAGCGGGGGAAATCGGAGGGGTAGACGAACCATGAGAGACGATGGACTCTGAAAAACAAACAGGGTTCTAGAGGGGAGGGGGGTGGGGGGATGGGTTAGCCTGGTGGTGGGTATTGAGGAGGGCACGTTCTGCATGGAGCACTGGGTGTTATGCAC
>NW_027916971.1:0-230 GCF_054177405.1 Leptonychotes weddellii
TGAAACCATATGATAATTGACTTTCTCTGCCTGACTTATTTCACTTAGCATAATCTCCTCCAGTCCCATCCATGTTGATGTAAAAGTTGGGTATTCATCCTTTCTGATGGCTGAGTAATATTCCATTGTATATATGGACCACATCTTCTTTATCCATTCATCTGTTGAAGGGCATCTCGGCTCTTTCCACAGTTTGGCTATTGCGGACATTGCTGCTATGAACATTGGGG
>NW_027916972.1:0-230 GCF_054177405.1 Leptonychotes weddellii
CTTAACCGACTGAGCCACCCAGTCGCCCGGTTTTGGGTTTTTTTTTAAAGATTTTTTATTTATTCATGAGAGACAGAGAGAAAGAGAGAGAGAGAGAGAGAGGCAGAGGCAGAGGGAGAAACTGGCTCCCCGCTGAGCAGGGAGCCCGATGCGGGACTCGATCCCAGGACCCTGGGATCATGACCTGAGCCGAAGGCAGGCGCTTAACGACTGAGCCACCCAGGCGCCCG
>NW_027916973.1:0-230 GCF_054177405.1 Leptonychotes weddellii
CTCCTTGGAAGGCAACAAGGTCAAGGAGCCTGGTGCAGTCCCCTCTATCCCCGCAGAGGCAGACACGACCCTTTCCCTGGATCAGGTGGACTGTGAGCATGGACACGGACCAGGGACCTGGCACACCTGGTGCGTAAGAGGAATTTCAGTTCTGGAAGAATCATGGAAGTCATCAGGGCCTCAAATATATACCTCAGTGCCCAGAATTCAAGGAGAAGGGCACCAGGAAG
>NW_027916974.1:0-230 GCF_054177405.1 Leptonychotes weddellii
GGCCGACGGAGGCCCCTCCCCCGCCGTCTATCCTCCCGAATATCGCCTCGGATTCACTTCTCCGCACGTCCTACCTTCCAGAAAGTGGTCGCTTTTCTGTTCAGAGAGTTGTTGCTATTCCTTTCTTCGATCTCCCGTTGAGTCTGTAGGTGTTCAGAATGGTTTGATCCCTATCCAGCTGAATTCCTGAGAGGAGACGAAATCCAGGTCTCCTACTCCTCCGCCATCTT
>NW_027916975.1:0-1399 GCF_054177405.1 Leptonychotes weddellii
CAGTGGGGAGCAGGGGTCCCACAAGTGGGCCTGGGTGCTGCTGCCTGGCTCAGACCAGAGTGGTGTCCTTGGGGAAATGTCTGCTTGCTACGGTCCCCACCTGCAGTGACACCACCATGTTCTCATAGGGAGGGTATGGGGCGCAGGGCCCTCCAGCCCGTGACCTTGGGAGGCATCAGAGACCACCCAGGAAGGGAGCCAGCCTGGGCTTCATCTGGATGGGGAGGTCGGGTGAGCGGGCTAGAGCGTGAGGACAGTGACAAGGGCCAGGCCCCCTGCCCAGCCCGGGTCCATGCCCCTGAGGCTCCCATCCTGTGCCCCCCTCCCCGATGCATGGGGTGAAGGGTGGGGCAGGCTGTCCCTTACTGCGGTACCTGGATCCTCCCTGGATCTTCCTCTGTTCTCTAGACCCTGGACCCTGTGCTCCTGGACTGGGGGTGGCAGGATCTGCTTTGATCTCTGAGGTGCTGGGGTCTAGCTGCCTCCAGCCCTCACCGGGAGGAAGGCACCCAGCTGATGAGGGAAGGGCTTCCTGCTTCCCAGTGCTGTCCGCTGGGTGCCTCTGTGTGTGCACACGCGAGTGTGTGTGTACATATGTGCACATGCATGTAGGACTCAGCACACGTGTAATGTGCATGCAGTTTAGTGGGCACACGGTTGCAGAGGGACAGGACGCCCATGGAGGGACCTGGGTGCGGGGGGACGGGATGCCTGTGTGAAGGACCGGGTGCAGGGGGACAGGACGCCCATGGAGGGACCTGGGTGCGGGGGGACGGGATGCCCATACGAGGATACCCAGCCCACAGGGACAGGATGCCCGACCAGGTGAGGGACCTGAGGACAGGGGCCGTGGCCCGTGGTGTGTCGGGGGTCACCAGAAGTGCAGCAGCCCCCATCCGGCCATCACATTCTGCAGCAGAGCATGTGCACGTCGTCCGTAGGCCCTTCCCAGCGTGAAGGCAGCTTCCTGTTTTGATTCTAAAGGGCAGAGCAGGTGTCTGGGCCCCGCTTTTCCTTTGCTCAAGTAGACCCCCGGCCTTCCAGGGGTGTGGCCGCCTCGGAGGGAGGGACCGGCCTGGTGGTTGGCACAGTGGCCCATGTGGGCCCCGAGGCACCACATGCCCAAGTTTGGGGACACGAGACACGGCACTCCGGATGAGGAGAGCATGGCCGGGCCTTCCCCCCTGAAGCTGGGCCGTACCTGGGCCCCCAGCCCTCCCGGAGCTCCTCCTGCCGCCTGGCGCTGACTTGTCCTCGGGAGGCCCTCCCCGGGCGCGGGCTTCCCAGCGCCGTCTGCCCGTGTGAATGTGAGCTCTTCTGGGGGGCGGGGGGCTTGCACATCTGCACTGGCAGCCTCGTGCTGTGCTCGCGTCTGGGCGAGGGCATCCGCTCTGGAAGG
>NW_027916976.1:0-230 GCF_054177405.1 Leptonychotes weddellii
TCATTGTTCGTGCACAACACCCAGTGCTCCATGCAGAACGTGCCCTCCTCAACACCCACCACCAGACCAACCCATCCTCCCACCCCCCTCCCCTCTAGAACCCTCAGTTTGTTTTTCAGAGTCCATCTTCTCTCATGGTTCGTCCACCCCTCCGATTTCCCCCGCTTCATTCCTCCCCTCCCGCTACCTTCTTCTTCTTCTTTTTTTTTTCTTAACATATCTTGCATTAT
>NW_027916977.1:0-230 GCF_054177405.1 Leptonychotes weddellii
GAGGGTCAGAGGGAGAAGCAGACCCCCCGCCGAGCAGGGAGCCCGACGCGGGACTCGATCCCGGGACTCCAGGATCATGACCTGAGCCGAAGGCAGTCGCTCAACCAACTGAGCCACCCAGGCGCCCGCACATAGATGTTTTTATTGAATAGTGTAAATGGTATTTCCCCAGGCAATTCTTTAATGCCACTGGGGATGTAGTAAAATCACAAAGACTTGGCCTACTGGTT
>NW_027916978.1:0-230 GCF_054177405.1 Leptonychotes weddellii
ATTCAACAGTCTTGCACAATTCACAGCGCTTACCAGAGCACATACCCTCCCCAGTGTCTATCACCCAGTCACCCCATCCCTCCCACCCCACCCCCCACTCCAGCAACCCTCAGTTTGTTTCCTACAATTAAGAATTCCTCATAGAGATTAATTGGCTTTTAATATGTTCATTAGACATTTGGATGTCATCATCTGTGAAGTGCCTGTTTAAGGCTTCTGCTCAGTTTTCT
>NW_027916979.1:0-230 GCF_054177405.1 Leptonychotes weddellii
TTTTGAAACAGCTTCAATAGAATAGGTATTATTTCTTCTTTGAATGTTTGGTAGAATTCCCCAGGGAATCCATCAGGCCCTGGACTCTTGTTTTTTGGGAGGTTTTGGATCACTGCTTCAATCTCGTTACTGGTTATTGGCCTATTCAGGTTGTCAATTTCTTCCTGTTTCAGTCTTGGCAGCTTATAGGTTTCCAGGAAGGCCTCCATTTCATCCAGATTGCTCAGTTT
>NW_027916980.1:0-230 GCF_054177405.1 Leptonychotes weddellii
GCGGCCACACACATCCGCGCTCTGTGGCCAGTGGAGAGTCGTGGCTGGCGCACTGTGGGGCTGCAGCAGGAAGGACATGCCCGGAGCAGAGGGGAGCGGGTGTCCAGGGGGAGCGCTGCAGGGGAGGCGGCCTGCTGTCCCCCCGGGGAGGAGCTCAGGGGCAGGGGTGGCCCCTCCACCGGGCCTGCCGCTTGTCACCACTAGGGGTCGGCAGTCAGCAAAATCCACGA
>NW_027916981.1:0-230 GCF_054177405.1 Leptonychotes weddellii
ACTCTGGAAAACTGTATGGAGGTTCCTCAAAAAGTTGAAAATAGAGCTACCATATGATCCAGCAATTGCACTACTGGGTATTTACCCCAAAGATACAAAAGTAGGGATCCGAAGGGGTATGTGCACCCCGATGTTTATAGCAGCAATGTCCACAATAGCCAAACTGTGGAAAGAGCCAAGATGTCCATCGACAGATGAATGGATAAAGAAGATGTGGTATATATATACAA
>NW_027916982.1:0-230 GCF_054177405.1 Leptonychotes weddellii
CATTAACAAAAGAAAGAACAAGAATCATATGATCCTCTCAATAGATGCAGAAAAAGCTTTTGACAAAGTACAGCATCCTTTCTTGATCAAAACTCTTCAGAGTATAGGGATCGAGGGTACATACCTCAATATCATAAAAGCCATCTATGAAAAACCTACAGCGAATATTATTCTCAATGGGGAAAAACTGAGAGCTTTCCCCCTAAGGTCAGGAACGCGGCAGGGATGTC
>NW_027916983.1:0-230 GCF_054177405.1 Leptonychotes weddellii
TTAGAGACTCTATGTTGCCATTAATTGATTTCTCCATTCTAGCCATTGTCTTCACAATTGCTAGCCTGAATTCCATCTCCAACATCTTGGTTATATCTGCATCCATTTGTAAATCTGCAGCATAAGTCATAATCTCTGAGTCTTTTCTGTTTTGGGGGCTCCTCCTCCTAGTCATTCTGTTGATGGGTGTTTGAGGGAATGTATAGAGTCCAAATTATTGACCAGAACCC
>NW_027916984.1:0-230 GCF_054177405.1 Leptonychotes weddellii
TGAGGTATGTACCCTCGATCCCTATACTCTGAAGAGTTTTGATCAAGAAAGGATGCTGTACTTTGTCAAAAGCTTTTTCTGCATCTATTGAGAGGATCATATGATTCTTGTTCTTTCTTTTGTTAATGTATTGTATCACATTGATTGATTTGCGGATGTTGAACCAACCTTGCAGCCCAGGGATAAATCCCACTTGGTCATGGTGAATAATCCTTTTAATGTACTGTTGG
>NW_027916985.1:0-230 GCF_054177405.1 Leptonychotes weddellii
ATCATTAGTTCTAGATGAAGTGTTCCATGATTCATTGTTCGTGCATAACACCCAGTGCTCCATGCAGAACGTGCCCTCCTCAATACCCACCACCAGGCCAACCCATCCTCCCACCCCCCTCCCCTCTAGAACCCTCAGTTTGTTTTTCAGAGTCCATCGTCTCTCATGGTTCGTCCACCCCTCCGATTTCCCCCGCTTCATTCTTCCCCTCCCGCTACCTTCTTCTTCTT
>NW_027916986.1:0-1399 GCF_054177405.1 Leptonychotes weddellii
GTCTCATTAAACCTTCCGATCAGCCCTAGGACTCAGGCATCATTACTGTTAGCATCATCCTCATTTAACTGATAAAGGAACCACAAGGCCGAAGGGTTAAGAAGTTTGCGTTTGGCCAAACAAGCAGCCAGCAGGAGGCTCAGACCCATGGTTTCGGTCTGTCGTAGGATGCTGTCTGGGGGCTGCATGGCCTCGCTCGCATCCGGGCAGCGAAGCCCCGGAGTGTCGCCATCAGCAGGCAGGGTGACAGTGGGAAGTCACAATGGCCTGTGTGTGCATTTGGGGACCAGTAGTCATGCTTATTAGTGACGGCCAAATAAAATCGACGGCATGCTTTTGAGAGCACTCAGGTTCAGACAGATCTAAGAATTCTAGCGCACTCTGCCTCACCGTGTTCGGTTCCCTTACTGGCTACGAGGGGCTTTAAGGAGACGTCACGGCAGTGGGAGATGGGGGACCCAGGGTCAGAGTGAGGAAATCCCACGCCGACCACAAGTCCAGGTTGTCTCCTGTCCGTCTAACCGGCCAGCTCTAAATTGGATGTTCCTGTGGCCCCTCCATGGATCCGACAGTTTGCTGGCTCAGCCCGCAGAACTCAGTAAGACCGTTGACTGACCAGCTCACTGGTTTGTTGTAAAGGATACAACTCAGGAGCAGCCAGATGGAAGAGACGCTCGGGGCAAGATGTGGGGGCAGGGACGTGAGGCTTCCGGGCCCTTCTAGCCAGCTCCATGCCTCAGCCAATCTGGGAGCTCTCCAAACCCCTTTGTGTAGGGTTTTGTAAATAGAGGTTTCATTATGTAGGCATGACCGATTAAATCAGTGCCATGAGTGATGGACTCCACCTCCGGCCCCTCGGCCCTCCCTGGAGGTGTGGGAGCGGGGATGGGACCGGAAGTTTGCCACCCCCTAATCACATGGTTGGTTCTCCTGGCCACCGGCCCCCATCCTTAGGAGCTCTCTGGAAGTCACCTCATTCGCTTAAACTCAGATGTGGTTGAAAGAGCTTGTTATAAATAGCAAGACGCTTTTCCACCCTCTGCTCTGGAATTGTTTGAGGAACTGGAGTTATTTGAGGACAAAAGATTAAATATTGAAAGATGCTCACATTCCTCTTTATCACTTAGGAAATTACAAACATGTTAGGAGCTCTGCTCCAGGAACCCCGGACCAGGCCAAAATGTATTTGTTACTCTATGGTGCTATCCCATTCAGCGGGTCTGAGAGTGTCTTCATCATGCTCTCATGTTTAATTTTTAGTTTGGACAGACCTAGAATTCTTGGTTGGGAATACTTTTCACTGAGTGTTCCGAATGTATTACTTCATTGTTGCTGTTAAGAAATACGATGCCATTCACACTCCTGCTTATCTGAATGGGTTTCCCCAAAACTTCACGTG
>NW_027916987.1:0-230 GCF_054177405.1 Leptonychotes weddellii
ATAAGAACATATTATGAGCAACTCTATGCCAGCAAATTAGATAACCTGGAAGAGATGGATGCATTCCTAGAGATGTATCAACTACCAAAACTGAACCAGGATGAAATAGAAAACCTGAACAGACCTATAACCACTAAGGAAATTGAAGCAGTCATCAAAAATCTCCCAAAAAACAAAAGCCCAGGGCCAGATGGCTTCCCAGGGGAATTCTACCAAACATTTCAAGAAGA
>NW_027916988.1:0-230 GCF_054177405.1 Leptonychotes weddellii
CTGTGATTATGGAGGTTCAGAAGTCCCAAGATGTGGGCGCCTGGGTGGCTCAGTTGGTTAAGCGACTGCCTTCGGCTCAGGTCATGATCCTGGAGTCCCGGGATCGAGTCCCGCATCGGGCTCCCTGCTCGGCAGGGAGTCTGCTTCTCCCTCTGACCCTCCTCCCTCTCATGCTCTCTGTCTCTCATTCTCTCTGTCTCAAATAAATAAATAAAATCTTTAAAAAAAAA
>NW_027916989.1:0-230 GCF_054177405.1 Leptonychotes weddellii
TGATTCGAGCCCAGGTGAGGACCGCTGCCCGGGATAGCGACCTTCACAGATGAGAGAGAGCGTGGAAGGAATGTGTAACATGGGGCCGTGTGTGCTTCCGTGGCGTCGGGAGTGACAAATCACAGTGACCGAGGACGTTCCAGAAAATGACACGCTCGACCTTGTGCTTTTAGCGCCTGCAAGTTTGCAGGCTTCGGACGGATGGGCGCTCGGGGAGGTTTTGACTCTTA
>NW_027916990.1:0-230 GCF_054177405.1 Leptonychotes weddellii
GGTGGCTCAGTTGGTTAAGCGACTGCCTTCGGCTCAGGTCATGATCCTGGAGTCCCGGGATCGAGTCCCGCATCGGGCTCCCTGCTCGGCGGGGAGTCTGCTTCTCCCTCTGACCCTCCTCCCTCTCATGCTCTCTGTCTCTCATTCTCTCTGTCTCAAATAAATAAATAAAATCTTTAAAAAAAAAAAAAAAAAAAGAAGGCAGACACCATGATAACGAGCAAGCTTAA
>NW_027916991.1:0-230 GCF_054177405.1 Leptonychotes weddellii
GGTGGCTCAGTTGGTTAAGCGACTGCCTTCAGCTCAGGTCATGATCCCAGGGTCCTGGGATCGAGTCCCGCATCGGGCTCCCTGCTCTGCGGGGAGCCTGCTTCTCCCTCTCCCACTCCCCCTGCTTGTGTTCCCTCTCTCGCTGTGTCTCTCTCTGTCAAATAAATAAATAAAATCTTTAAAAAAAAAAAAAAAGAATCGTTTTTTCCTCCCCCATTTAAGTAGGCAGG
>NW_027916992.1:0-230 GCF_054177405.1 Leptonychotes weddellii
TCGGAAGTAATAGATTAAAAGTAAGGACAGAGGGGCGCCTGGGTGGCTCAGATGGTTAAGCGTCTGCCTTCGGCTCAGGTCATGATCCCAGGGTCCCGGGATCGAGCCCCACATCGGGCTCCCTGCTCAGCGGGAAGCCTGCTTCTCCCTCTCCCACTCCCCCTGCTTGTGTCCCCTCTCTCTCTGTCTCTCTCTCTCTGTCAAATAAATAAATAAAATCTTTAAAAAAA
>NW_027916993.1:0-230 GCF_054177405.1 Leptonychotes weddellii
AAGAAGGTAGCAGGAGGGGAAGAATGAAGCAGGGGAAATCGGAGGGGTAGACGAACCATGAGAGACGATGGACTCTGAAAAACAAACTGAGGGTTCTAGAGGGGAGGGGGTGGGAGGATGGGTTAGCCTGGTGGTGGGTATTGAGGAGGGCACATTCTGCATGGAGCACTGGGTGTTATGCACAAACAATGAATCATGGAACACTACATCTAAAACTAATGATGTAATGT
>NW_027916994.1:0-229 GCF_054177405.1 Leptonychotes weddellii
GCTAATATAGATCATTTAATGGTAAATAAATTTTTCAAAAAAAAGAGACAACGAAGAGGAGGAAAAAGAAAAGTGGGATTTGTCTAAAGTAAAAACATTAAAATAAAAGCTCAACCTTGATACTCAAAAAACATTTTTTTTTCCAGAGGAGGAGGGTGTGGGGGTAACTTGCTGGAATATTCCTCTCTGCTCTTAGAAAACAGCAGTAACTGGTAATGTGCAGTAACAG
>NW_027916995.1:0-229 GCF_054177405.1 Leptonychotes weddellii
CTCACTGATATGTGGTATTTGACAAATAAGGCAGAGGATCATAGGGGAAGGGAGGGAAAAATGAAACAAGACAAAACCAGAGAGGGAGACAAACCATAAGAGACTCTTAATCTCAGGAAACAAACTGAGGGTTGCTGGAGTGGAGGGGGGGTGGGAGGGATGGGGTAGCTGGGTGATAGACATTGGGGAGAGTATGTGCTATGGTGAGTGCTGTGAATTGTCTAAGACT
>NW_027916996.1:0-229 GCF_054177405.1 Leptonychotes weddellii
GTCATAGATAGCTTAAGAGAAAAAGTTTCCTTATATCTGGAAGAGCAGTAACCTACAATGGTAGAAACATTAGACTGGCAAAGGACCCATCCACAGAGACCTGGCAGGCCAGAAAGGACTGGCAGGATAGATTCAGAGCACTAAATGAGAAAAATATGCAGCCAAGAATACTATATCCAGCTAGGCTGTCATTGAAAATTGAAGGAGAGATAAAAAGCTTCCAGGACAA
>NW_027916997.1:0-1399 GCF_054177405.1 Leptonychotes weddellii
GTCTCATTAAACCTTCCGATCAGCCCTAGGACTCAGGCATCATTACTGTTAGCATCATCCTCATTTAACTGATAAAGGAACCACAAGGCCGAAGGGTTAAGAAGTTTGCGTTTGGCCAAACAAGCAGCCAGCAGGAGGCTCAGACCCATGGTTTCGGTCTGTCATAGGATGCTGTCTGGGGGCTGCATGGCCTCGCTCGCATCCAGGCAGCGAAGCCCCGGAGTGTCGCCATCAGCAGGCAGGGTGACAGTGGGAAGTCACAACGGCATGTGTGTGCATTTGGGGACCAGTAGTCATGCTTATTAGTGACGGCCAAATAAAATCGACGGCATGCTTTTGAGAGCACTCAGGTTCAGACAGATCTAAGAATTCTAGCGCACTCTGCCTCACCGTGTTCGGTTCCCTTACTGGCTACGAGGGGCTTTAAGGAGACGTCACGGCAGTGGGAGATGGGGGACCCAGGGTCAGAGTGAGGAAATCCCACGCCGACCACAAGTCCAGGTTGTCTCCTGTCCGTCTAACCGGCCAGCTCTAAATTGGAGGTTCCTGTGGCCCCTCCATGGATCCGACAGTTTGCTGGCTCAGCCCGCAGAACTCAGTAAGACCGTTGACTGACCAGCTCACTGGTTTGTTGTAAAGGATACAACTCAGGAGCAGCCAGATGGAAGAGACGCTCGGGGCAAGATGTGGGGGCAGGGACGTGAGGCTTCCGGGCCCTTCTAGCCAGCTCCATGCCTCAGCCAATCTGGGAGCTCTCCAAACCCCTTTGTGTAGGGTTTTGTAAATAGAGGTTTCATTATGTAGGCATGACCGATTAAATCAGTGCCATGAGTGATGGACTCCACCTCCGGCCCCTTGGCCCTCCCTGGAGGTGTGGGAGCGGCGATGGGACCGGAAGTTTGCCACCCCCTAATCACATGGTTGGTTCTCCTGGCCACCGGCCCCCATCCTTAGGAGCTCTCTGGAAGTCACCTCATTCGCTTAAACTCAGATGTGGTTGAAAGAGCTTGTTATAAATAGCAAGACGCTTTTCCACCCTCTGCTCTGGAATTGTTTGAGGAACTGGAGTTATTTGAGGACAAAAGATTAAATATTGAAAGATGCTCACATTCCTCTTTATCACTTAGGAAATTACAAACATGTTAGGAGCTCTGCTCCAGGAACCCCGGACCAGGCCAAAATGTATTTGTTACTCTCTGATGCTATCCCATTCAGCGGGTCTGAGAGTGTCTTCATCATGCTCTCATGTTTAATTTTTAGTTTGGACAGACCTAGAATTCTTGGTTGGGAATACTTTTCACTGAGTGTTCCGAATGTATTACTTCATTGTTGCTGTTAAGAAATACGATGCCATTCACACTCCTGCTTATCTGAATGGGTTTCCCCAAAACTTCACGTG
>NW_027916998.1:0-229 GCF_054177405.1 Leptonychotes weddellii
GGGTGGCTCAGTTGGTTAAGCGACTGCCTCCGGCTCAGGTCATGATCCCAGGGTCCTGGGATCGAGTCCCACATCGGGTTCCCAGCTCGGCAGGAAGCCTGCTTCTCCCTCTCCCACTCCCCCTGCTTGTGTTCCTGCTCTCGCTGTCTGTCTCTGTCAAATAAATAAATAAAATCTTTAAAAAATAAAAAAAATAACTGTTACAGGAGAACCACTATTTTGGTAAAAT
>NW_027916999.1:0-229 GCF_054177405.1 Leptonychotes weddellii
AATAATGTTCAGATGTAGCTTCTCTCTCAGAAGTGTGAAAGGTTCAAGTAAATGCTTTCAGTAAAACAGATCAGGGTTAGAAATCCATTCCATTATTTATTAGTAGTTTTATCTCTGACACATTATTTAATCTTTTTGAATATGTTCTTCATCCATGAAATGTGACCCATCATTCATGCCTAATAGTTTGTTCTAAAGTTTTAATGTAGTAATTCATGCAATACAATTG
>NW_027917000.1:0-229 GCF_054177405.1 Leptonychotes weddellii
TATATATATATTTATTATGCAGCCATCAAAAAAAATGAAATCTTGCCATTTGCAATGATGTAGATGGAACTAGAGGGTATTAGGCTAAGCGAAATAAGTCAATCAGAGAAATACAAGTATCATATGATCTCACTGATATGAGGGATTCTTAATCTCAGGAGACAAACTGAGGGTTGCTGGAGTGGTGGGGGGTGGGAGGGATGGGGTGGCTGGGTGATAGACATTGGGG
>NW_027917001.1:0-229 GCF_054177405.1 Leptonychotes weddellii
CCATAGACTCTCACAGTTCGTCTTCCCCTCCGATTTCCTCCCCTTCATTTTTCTGTTCCTACTACCCTCTTTTTTTATTTTTAACATATACTGTATTATTTGTTTCAGAGGTACAGGTATGTGATTCATCAGTCTTACAAAATTCACAGCACTCACCATAGCACATACCCTCCCCAGTGTCTATCACCCAGCCACCCCCGTGCCCCCCCCCCCCCCCCCCCCCCCCCCC
>NW_027917002.1:0-229 GCF_054177405.1 Leptonychotes weddellii
GTACACAGCTGGAACTTCAAGGAGACGTACGTGCACGTGGTGCACAACGAGGAGGCGGCCGTCATCCTGTACGCGCAGCCGAGCGACCGCAGCATCATGCAGAGCCAGAGCGTGATGCTGGCCCTGGCACCCGGGGACCGTGTCTGGGTGCGCCTCTTCAAGCGCGAGCGGGAGAACGCCGTCTACAGCGACGACGTGGACACCTACATCACCTTCAGCGGCCACCTCA
>NW_027917003.1:0-229 GCF_054177405.1 Leptonychotes weddellii
TCTTCTATCATCTAATCTATCTATCTATCTATCAAGAGGTGGGTCTACAGCCAGAAGGCTTGCCCATAGTTATATATATGCACATAAATACAAGTGTACATATATATATACACACAAGTATGTGTCTATCTATCATCTATCTTCTATCTATCATCTATCTATCTATCTATCTATCTATCTATCTATCTATCTATCTATCAATCAAGAGGTGGGTCTACAGCCAGAAGGC
>NW_027917004.1:0-229 GCF_054177405.1 Leptonychotes weddellii
GAAGAGAGAGAAAGAAAGGGAGAAAATAGAAAAAAAAAATCAGTGAAACCAAAAGTTGTTTTTTTAAAAAAAAGATAAACAAAATTGACAAACCCTTAGACTAAGAAAAAAAGAAGATTCAAATAAATATAATCACAAATGAAAGACCTTATAATTGATATTACAGAAATAGAAAGGATCATAAGAGACTATGATAAACTACATGCCAACAACCTAGATAACCTACAAA
>NW_027917005.1:0-229 GCF_054177405.1 Leptonychotes weddellii
ACGCTGATACATGGTTGGGGCAACATGGGGATACCTGAGGGAATGCAGGAAGGGGTTTCCAGAAAACCAATAAAAACATAAAGTCAATCTCCAGCTGGTAAACACTGGCAAGCTAATCAGGTTTTCTGAGGGAAAGCTGGAAAAGTTTAGGTATCAAAATCCCAGTTGTGTAAATAGAGTTATAGATCAGAGCTCAATCCTAGAGGAGAGAGAATCTCAGATATCATGT
>NW_027917006.1:0-229 GCF_054177405.1 Leptonychotes weddellii
GATCGAGTCCCGCATCGGGCTCCCTGCTCGGCAGGGAGTCTGCTTCTCCCTCTGACCCTCCTCCCTCTCATGCTCTCTGTCTCTCACTCTCTCACTCTCAAATAAATAAATAAAATCTTAAAAAAAAAAAAAAATTTAAATAAAATCACAAAACTCCTAAAATGTAACGTAGGAGAAAATCTAGGGCATCTTGGTGATTACCTTTTGGACACAACAGAGAAAGCAAGAT
>NW_027917007.1:0-229 GCF_054177405.1 Leptonychotes weddellii
AATTGTTTGTCTCAACCTCATTAGACAGAAGCAGACTCTAATTTTTTTCTTCCATGGGTTGTAAGTACTCTGATCCTTAGCTTTTCTGAATAAAGGAAATGAT
The DNA here is from genome assembly GCF_054177405.1 of Leptonychotes weddellii. NCBI lineage: Eukaryota > Metazoa > Chordata > Mammalia > Carnivora > Phocidae > Leptonychotes > Leptonychotes weddellii. The sequence continues at coordinate 104 of NW_027917007.1, forward strand.
TTATAAAACAGAGTATGAATGATGCATTTTTATATCTATGGGAAATATATCACCATTTTTACATTAATGCTGATTTTATCCAATTAGATGGATACTCATATTTCTGATTTCATATTTGTATTGATG
>NW_027917008.1:0-12794 GCF_054177405.1 Leptonychotes weddellii
ATGGGGTGGTTAGGCTGGGAGAAAAGAAGGTTGCAGCCAAGGGAGAAATTCCAACTCTTCCCTGTGGAAAACGGGGAACAAAAGCAAGATTTTCAGTAAGAACAGATACACGACCAGATATGAATTCTTTTTGTCAAGAACGGCCATGACTATATATTGGCTGTGACTACATAATCCTGGCAATATGTCTTAGTACCTTATTTCCTCTGTTAAAGTACGCATACATAAATATATTAGCTAAAAGCCAGGAATTCAACAACAATAACAAAATTCCATTTCTATGCTTCCCAACTCCCTCTCCTTGCTGAATGAGAAGTGAGATAAATTTCCTCTCCCAACAGGAGTTAAGCACAGCCATTCTCTCCCATGATGTGAAATTACACAGAGCTCTCGTGTCAGTAATTTATGGAGAAAAGAAGGAATTCCCCTGCTACTTGACTTTACAGCTCCAATCACCTCTGCCCAGATTCCCCCGGTGTGATAATAGGAACCTCACCTCTGGGTTGTGTCATTAAAACGAAAGGCTGATTTTTATTTTTTTTAAGAATGTACAAGGTTGAGGCACAAATGGCCTCCTGTGTTGAATCAGCCCCTGGGGGCTGGGAGAGGAATCGCCAGAACCACCCTGTGAGCCTAGGTGTGGCCAAGCACACGGGTGACAGGCCCTAAGAAACGGTCCGCTAAGTTTGCCACTAAGGAGGTCTGGGAACCCTGAGGCCAGCCAAGGGGTCAAGGGCACAGCATCTGGAAAGTAGACTGGAAATCAATGCAAGCTGTGTAGCTTGGGGGCAGGAATAGGAAGTCCGAGCCAAACAACCTGTTCAAATCCCAGTGCTATGCTTACCATGTGACCTCTGGCAATTTCTTCTCTGTACCTCCATTTTATCATCTGCTAAACGGAGATAATAAGAGTAAGAGCACCAACCACACAAGGCAATATAAATTAATATTTTAATATTATATAACATATTATACATAACATTATATAATAGAGTAATATAATAATATTACTATGATCTACTTTAACCCAATTTAAGAAAGAATTTGTCAGGGTGCCTGGGTGGCTCAGACAGTTAAGCATCCGACTCTTGCTTTCTTTTTTTTTTTTTTTTTAAAGATTTTATTTATTTATTTGAGAGAGAGAGAGTGAGAGAGAGCATGAGAGGGGAGAGGGTCAGAGGGAGAAGCAGACTCCCCACTGAGCGGGGAGCCCGATGCGGGACTTGATCCTGGGACTCCTGGATCACGACCTGAGCTGAAGGCAGTTGCTTAACCAACAACTGAGCCACCCAGGCGCCCACCGACTCTTGCTTTCCACTCAGGTCATGATCTTGGTGTGAGAGCGAGTTCCACGCTGGGCTCTGCACTCAGCAGGGAATCTGCTTGAGGATTTTCTCTCTCTCCCTCTGCTCCTCCCCCCACCACCACTCTCTCTCAATTTCTAAAATAGATAATTTTTTTTTTTTAAAGAAAGAATTTGTCAACAAAAATGAGGGGTCTGAGGAGTGGAGGCCCGGGAGCGGATGGCTGGGCAGTATTTGTGCGGTGATTTCTGAACACCTTGAGGCAGAGTGACAGCGACACTAACGTGGAACCAGGCCATTTGCTGAGCCAGAGTCCAGGCTCCACCACTTCTGGGCCACGGGGTTGGGAGAGTCACTTAGCCCTTAAAACCTTCATTCCCTTATCTCTGCAAAGGGGATAACAATAGTACCCCCTTCATACTCTGAGCCAAGCCCCGGTGCTCAACCTTACAGGCATTTTTCACAGATAATCTCCCCAACAACACTGTGAATCACATACAATTATGATGTACATTTGACAAACAATAAAACCCGTGGCGCCGAGATGTTAATCAAATCACCAAAGGGCACACAGCTACACTGACCTGCAGGAAGTCTGACCCGAGCCAGCGCTCTAAGCCCCTGTCAATTCTGCAGACGTGCGAGGCATGAAAAGGATGCACCATAGTCCCTCTGCAGGAAGAGGGGTAACTGATGTGTGCATGGGAATCACCCTTTAAGAAGCATGTGTATTTGCCTATCACAGATCCCTGCCCTTATGGCACCTGGTAGACAATGAAACTCCTCCTTGGTCAGCACCTCCTATGTGCCAGGCACCGCGGTGAGTGCCCATTACATCAACATCATCTCATCACCAGGGCAACCTTCCCCGAGGCCAAGACTGGAGGGCACTGAGGCTCAGAGAGCTCCTGGCCCACAGGTCACAGAGTGTTTCAATGGTGGTACCCCAACACACATCTGGATCTGTCCTACACCCACTCAGACTTGGGGACGGGTCCTTAAATGTCCCTCAAGCGCCCCTCTCCCCCTCATTACCTCCCACTCTATGAGCACAAAGCTGCTTATTCTGCACCAGGATAATGACCACAGGGGCCGAGCAGGGCCATGCCACAAACTGTAATTATTGCAGACAACAATTTGCATTCCAAATCTGAAATGTGCTCAGGGCCTCACTTGAGCCCTATAATCAGCTTAGCCTCTGCCCAAATCTCTCTTGATATGAAGACATACTTGACGCACTGGGCCACAGCGGGGTTTGGAAAATATGCCTCTGCCCCCAGCGAACTGCCTCCTGAGGAAAAACCATGCCGAGAAATGGCCAGGGTTGAGTGGGATTTAAACCCCAGAGAGGTCAAATTCCTTTTTGCAGAACAAAGCAAACAGCAGCCAGGACAGTGGACAGGCAGGGCAAGACCGGTAAATAATTAAAGGCAGGAAATGCATTACATAACACATGGGCCTCGGTGCCCAGAGGTGGAATGGATCCCCCTCCTCTTTTATCACACACTGCTGTCTTGCCTATGAGTCACATGTCAGGGTGTGGTGGCTCTGCTCCCCAGGACAACACAGGATACCTACTAGATCAGCAAAAGGCACATGATGAGAAAAAAAAAAAAATACAGCATCTGCATTAGAGAAAGAGTTCCGGGAAGACCTTTCCATTGACAAAGAATACTATGATTTGGGTACTCCCAGATGCGGGAGAAGGGTATATCGAGGGGAGTGGGCGATACCAGAATTTTCAACCCTACCTCTGGCCTCTTTTACTATGTCCCAATCACAGAAGGATTTGTACTAAGTGGCTAAGGTCCCGGACACTGGTTAACCGGAATTCACCCTGGCTCTACTTTCTGTTAGTAGAGACAGAGGACAAACTGCATGTCAATTTCCATCACCTCAAATCCTGACCAAAGACTTTCACGTGAAACCTCTACTTGAGCTGAAGGTATCTGCAAGCTGAATCTGCAAACCTTCATGTGCCACACATCAGCTGAGGATCTTGATAAAATGCAGATTCTGAGGCCTGGGGTGGGCCCTGAGATTCTGCATTTCTAACGAGCTCCCAGGTGCCATTGTTGCTACTGCCCCATGGACCACACTTTGAGAACCTTTGCTAGGAGACGTGCGAGTGGCTGAAGTAGACCAAAAAAAATTCGTATTTCCTGTGTTTCTATAGTCACGGTGCCGAGCCCTTTCATCCTAAGAGCGAAGAAGTAAATTCAAATGCTAGATATCTTTAAAGTTCTTGTTTCTTTTTTTTTTTTTTTTTTAAAGATTTTATTTATTTATTTGAGAGAGAGAGAATGAGAGACAGAGAGCATGAGAGGGAGGAGGGTCAGAGGGAGAAGCAGACTCCCTGCCGAGCAGGGAGCCCGATGTGGGACTCGATCCCGGGACTCCAGGATCATGACCTGAGCTGAAGGCAGTCGCTTAACCAACTGAGCCACCCAGGCGCCCCAAAGTTCTTGTTTCTAAGTTATCTCATTGGTGGTTTCTGGAAAAGCCCTGGACCCTCTTAGGTTCAAAGGACCTGAGGCATCAAAGGACAACATAGCTGAGCATCTTGCCTTTGCCAGTGTTCTCATTCACTGATGACTGTCTCCCATTCCGCAGTGTGGCCAACCCACTGCAGGTGCAGTAATGTTCTAGAAACTGAGTAACCTACTAACCCAGCCTATCAGTTGTGGCTGGAGCCCCTCAGGTACTTGAGTGTGGCGTCAACAGTCACAGACTGCATCTTCCCAACCAGACAGGCACCTTAATAAAATCATTCAGCTAATCCGGTGCATTTTTTAAAAACCGGCTGGAGCTGGCTGCCCTGTCCCGTTATGCAAACAGTACACAATGAATTGCTGATACCATCTTTTCACCATTGCCAACATAAACCCTGCCAGGCCAGCAGAAATAAGCCCAGTGACTGTAAGCAACAATAGTTGCATAAGTTTGTTTAAATAAACACAACTAACAACAGGTAAAAATGTTTTTATCTCCTTCTATTGCCAAGCCAGAGACTTTTGCGATTGAATTCTTGTAGAAATAAAACCAGTATCAAGGGTAAGAAACAGAAGGCAGCTGAGGGGAGAATGCCAGCTTCCTACTTCTTGAAGAAACACACATGGAGATATCAGTTTTTAGAATAAGTAACTAGAACTCATAAAACCAAATTAATTGACTTACATTGTTTGTTTACTGCCTCACAGTAGGGATTTTCTTTCCTGTTCTTGTCTATTTGTCCACTTTTATGCACTTTTTGACATTTGCCTGTTGAGTTGGGTAGCAGAAATATTTCTTAATATATTAAAGAAGTTTGATACCACCAAATAACATAAAATTACACATAAGAGATATAATAGGCAATATTAGCCTTTAAACCAAAACCCTAAAATAGCAAAATAAAACGCAAGTGGACAAGGAAGGGAAATGAGCATTTATTAAAGTAGAGGGATGATGTTCAAGTAGGAGGCATGGTCAGGGGAGGGAATTTGGTGAACCACGTCAGAATGACTCATGAAACAAGATGGAGAAGTCACTTCCTAAGCAAAGGGTATCAGGACAAAAGGAAGAGCGAACTGAGGACAAGTATTTTAGTGGCACATATGCAGGGCCTCTTAGTCACTCTGGATAATGAGATGAGCACATTTTTAAAAGAAGGAAAAAAGACATGACATCAAGACTGTAAGAATAAGCAGCAGGTTTTATGTTTCAAGAACAGCAAATCTTGGCCATTCGTATCAATAATGCAGACTTGAAAGGACTATTCCAGTCTAAAACTCAAGCTTTTCCCTTCCCTGAGACGTTTTAGAATTTGGTGATAAATGTATTAATGCCTGGCAAAGGTTTGGCCCAAGAAAAACACATTTGATTTTAATTACACAAGTTGTAAGATAGGAAACATACTTGGGGTAAAGGGTATTTTTAAAAAGCCAGTACCTTTTTGACCCCAAAATTACTAAGCCAACTTTGCAATCTGTAGCCCTCTGAGTTTCAATAATAAACAAAACCAAAGAGAAAGAATACACAGGCTGCCATATTAAGCATTTTTCTCTAATTTTCCAAAAGTGGCATTCTAAAGTATTCTCCCAAGCTATCATTCAGAACCCATCAAAATAATGTACCCCAACTTAGTAAGATGCAATTGAGTTACCTATTAATTCTTTGGAATATTAACTCTTTGGGGGATGATTTCTTTCTTGGTTGAGTACACAGTGTTCATCCTTATTAAGGGGCTTTCCTCCCCTCTCAAATATCCAAGTAAGATTTATGGATTTGTTGTTGACTTTAGAAAAGGAAGACAAAATTCCTCCAAGTTCACCTTCGTCCAGTTCTCACATTTGAAACTCCTCCATAAACAGATGCCTTATTTTAAAATTCCATTTTAAGTAACCACGGGACTTAGGCCAAATCATCGATTTCTGACTTAGATTTATTCCTCTTGCCTGTCGGGATGATTTTTATCCTTAAACCTAAAAACCTAAAACTCCACTTCAAAATTACAGTTCAAATATCTGTCTTCTCACCTCAGTTTCTCTTCTCGATTATGAAAATTACATACACACACACCCTGTAGAAACTTGGAAAAGCCAAAACAAAACAAAGAAAAAATGCCACTTCAAACTCACTTACTGGGAGGAAATCATTATTAATATTTTGGCATGTTTAATTTTTTTTAAAGCAGGATCATTACCGTATATACAATTTTATTTCCTGCTTTTAAAAACATAATGAACATTTTCACTGACTAACACTCTTCCACAACATCCCCTTATGGCTGCATAATACATGCTCATGTGGATAAAACACAATTCACACCAACTGTACCACATTACTGGACATTTAGACTTTTTCTACTTTTTCCTATCATTATAATGATCGCTGCACTAAACACTTTTGTGCATAAATCTTAATCCACATGTCCAGTGACTTCTATAGGATAGAAGTGGAATTATTGGGCCAATGGCCATAAATATGTTTATGGTTCTTGACACAAACAGCTTTCCAGAATGATGATCAAGTAACAATGCCACTGAACACCATCCTACCGCACCCTCACTAGCATCCCAAATGACCACTTTTAAAAAGGCTGATTAAATCTGTAGGTGAAAAACAACACTTTGAAAAATTTCCAATCCTTAGACTGACCTGCTGAGGTCAATGATTTCAAATGTTCTCTCAATATCAAAATAATCTTCTTTTATCCTTCAAAACAAGATGCTAATTTTTCCCACATATAAAAATGCAATCAAAACCACAAACATGAGAAGAATGTTGACATTTGTTGGATATTTTCATTGGGCAACTAAGGTACCATGGTTAAGAAGCCAAGAACAGCCAGTTCGATGTACCAGTCTGTGACAGGACAGACAGCCTGTGTAGAGAGATGCTAGCAAAATAAATTCAGAACTAAATCCACTGCCAAACTTCACAAGATACATAAGATTTGAATTACTGTAAGCCAATACCTATCAGAACAAATACAGTAGAATGTTCAAGAATACATGCAGACTACATTTGAAATTCGTTCAATAGCTTTTTATGTAAGAAATTTTCTTTCCTCCCTCTAAATCAGTTCCTATTCCCATGTCCATCAAGTATGTCTTTCTTTGTTTAATGACACAACACATGCAAAGAAAAAATGGTCCAGACTCAGTCTCCCACAACCCAGGGCCTGAGATGATCACTCTATAACATGGAAAAATAGTAGATAAATGGAAAGTTTTTCTACAACCCTAGAAATGTTTTGGGGTATTTTTCCCACATTTTCTTTCCAGGGAATTGGCCCCACTTTCCCCACAGCTCCCCGCTGAGTGAACATAAGATAAAAGCTGTGGTAGCCGAGGGGGGGGAAAGTATTTATTGAGCACTTAACTATGTCATACACCCAGTGCATACTTGATATGCATTATTTCATTTACTGCTTATCAGAACCCTATGAGCTAGATACATTTTCAGGTGAGGACTCCGAGTCTCAGTGAAGTTCGTCCCTTGCCCAAACTGGCGAACAGCAGATCCATTTGACCCTGACTTTCTAGCCACACATGACTGGACCAAGGAAGAAGGAAGCCCTTCTAAGAACTATCCAGCAGCCTGCCCACCACTTGTGAGGCCCAGCCCAAGAACGATGAGCTGATGTGATCAGAGTTTTCTTAGGGAGTTGGGGATGGGGCACCTGAGACTACCCAGTGGGCTGTAGAAGAGCAAGCTGCTGAAATATCCCAGCAGGTTGGGTCAGACCAGCCCAAAGTGCCACATGCATGGAGAAGACATTGGGAGCAAGACCCACGCATCAGAAGGGGAAGGTAGAGAAAGGAAGAATGAAACCGACCAGAGAGAGAAATCCTGGGTTCTTGCAATTGTGTATTCTCTCATTAATTAGCCCTTTTCTTGAGGTAGTAGAACAAGTGCCTGTGGTTTTGTTTGTTTTGTTTTGTTTTTTTGCCAAGAGCTCTAAAATATCCACCAAGGACAAACTAACAGTTACCAAAGGGGAGGTGGAAGGGGAGATGGGGAGATGAAATGGGTGAAGGAGATTAAGAGTACACTTATCGTGATGAATGCAAGTGCTGAATCACTAGGTTGTATGCCTGAAGCCAATAAAACACTGTATGCTAGCTACACTGAAATTAAAATTTTTAAAAAATTAAGGAAGGGTGATTGACAATAATTAATTAATTAATTAAAACGATCTATCAAGGACTCTACAGTGGAGTTGCTCCTCACTCAGAGACTGGGCTCCCATCAACATCTAACCTGTCTAGCAAGTCAGCATAACAAACAACCTACTGCTTTGTGCCTCTTCACGTGCCCCCGAATGCCAAGTAGCTGGCATCCCTTAGGATGTTTTCCTGCCCAAAAGTGTATAACCTCAAACAAACCAAACCTTTAGACTTATAAATATAAAGGACAGAGGAATAAGTTAAATGACATCATAAGGAAGCAATCAGATAAATTTAAATGTGAGATATATTCCATAAGCAACTGGGCTGGTCTTTTCAAAAAGTCAATGTCATTTTAAACAGACGGGATCATGATGAGGGAAGTATTTGAGAATAAAAAAAGACTAAAAAACGTAGTAACAAAATAAAATCATAAAATCCTCAATTACATTAAAAAAAATCCAAACATATGCGATGCATAGCTTTTGAATAATTTTGGGGGGAAACCAACTATAAAAGACAATTGCAGAAATATGAATATGGAATGAGTCTTAGGAAACGTTGGGGAATTATTAGTAACTTTCTTAGGTTTGGTAATGATGTTACAGTAATGTAGGAAAACCTTATTCTTAGGACACATATACTGAAGTATTTAGAAGTGAAGGGTAATGGTATCTGCAATTGAAATGGCTTAGTAAAATAAATCCAAACTGCATAAACAGCTATAGATAGATACATACATAGATACCTAGAGCAAAATGTTAGTGATTGTTGATTCCAGCCAGTGGGTGTTCATTGCCATCATATTTCAACTTTCCATATGTTTGACATTTTTCATAATAAAAAGTTGAAAAAATAACACAGAGAATAAAAATAATAATCAAGGAAACTCCTTAGGAAGGCACCAGGTAAAGTCTGACAACCGTTCTCTCCAAAAACCATACTTACCAGTTCCTACTCCACTGCTAGAACAAATATTGTACATACATCTTCAGTTTCACCCCTGATAACTGTCGCTTGATTTTAGGAAGCATGCTACACTGAAAGCCCACATCAAGACCTAGAATTACCATCTCCCCATTGGGATTGACAAACAGCCCTGCAAGTTCACCATCCCATCTAATGCTGAGTTGAAAGTTCTCTCCCTACCCCCCTTTTCAATGAACAGGTTTAGCTGAAGCTGTGTTAATTAAATGCATCTACCTGATACCACTCCGTTGCACCTTCTACAAATCAGAGCTATGATTTTAAACAAATCCTCTTCTGTCCCTAAAAAAGTAATCAGCCTCATTCCTCCTTTTTTTCTAAATGGGATGTTAGGTCCAATCAGCCCTGAGGATACAAAAACACATTGTGTATTAGCAGCATTCTGCACAGAACATTTCCTCCTCCCTAAATGTGCAATAACCAGGGCACTGGTGGTCCACATTGCTGCTGCAGCATCTAATCCAGCTGGTTTTACTACCAGCACCTTGTGGAAGTCAGCAGTAGTAATCATGCACAAAAAGGCTGATCCAGGAGTTGTATTCATTGAGATTTCCAGAGTTGAATGGCAGAAGGAGAGAGCCAGGGTAGAGGAAGAAAAATGTCAGGTGTCCAAAAACCAAGTGAGAGAAGAATTTTCATCATCAGGCTTATATAGGGCAGCACACCTAAAAATAGGCCTTATGTAATCAAGATGGAATAAGCAACACTTTTAGAAAATATTTATTTCAATTACTGAAGATGAGTAGGTTTGTAAGACTTATTCATCTTCAAAAACAGAAATATTTTAAGGTTAAGTATAAATAAGTGGTTAGTGAGTAGAACATGCATATGGTCAACATAGATAGGAAAGAGTGCAGGGAACAAAGGAACTTAATATTCCTAAAGCAGCTGGTTACTAAGTGCTTGTGATCCATGGTGAGGAGGTGAGGTGAGACTGGCAAGGTACCAAATATACAGAGGCGCTAAACACATCTGAGCACTTAACATACATGAGACCTTGATTTGGCTACCGCATCGGAGATACCCATTCTGGCTCCATGTGTTCTCTGCTCCCGAAGCACAAATAAAATAGAAATTAGCCAGCTGTTCATCTGGCTAATTGGCAAACTGCAGCTGCTGAGTCTTGTGATAAAGAAGTCTGCCTCGGGGCGCCTGGGTGGCTCAGTCGTTAAGCGTCTGCCTTCGGCTCAGGTCATGATTCCGGGGTCCTGGGATCGAGCCCCGCATCGGGCTCCCTGCTTAGCGGGAAGCCTGCTTCTCCTTCTCCCACTCCCCCTGCTTGTGTTCCTGCTTTCACTCTCTCTCTCTGTCAAATAAATAAATAAAATCTTTAAAAAAAAAAAAAAAAAGAAGTCTGCCTCATTGGCCCAGGGCACCTTCAGTCTGTGGGCCTCTTGTTTGAACTTCAACTCTGCATCATCATCATCAACTACATCATCCATGGGGAAAGCCAAGGCAGTACAGAGAGAGAAAGGACATATTGGCATTGTGGACCCCACGATTCAGGGGGGACCATTCCATCCCACCTGCATCTTCTCTGCATTGTGTTAGCTTTTACCCCTTGCTTTTCATTGTGTTTGGTTTAATGGACAGTGTGGTCTGAGCACTTGAAAAGGGTGGGGTATATAGAGTCACAATGAGCTAAACCAAGTTCAATCCATTAAATAGACCATTGACTGTGAAGAGGAAGAAGTTGATAGGAGAGAAGAAAAGTCAGTGACAAAATCTTTACCAACCGCCCATGCAAAAGGCTTTAATTCCTATCCCCAGTTTCTCACATGGGCAGGAAATAGAAAATAAGATCTAACAGGGAGGGGAAAAGGAAAACTGAGGGGGAAGGTTCAGCTTCAGAAAAGGGATTTTCCAAATAGGTGTAACCCCTTGGTTCTCAATATTACCATCTCCTCCCACATCTGCAAACAGCATCAGGGCCTTTTGAAGGTGACAAGATCATTGCCCTGTTACTGTTTGTGTAATAAAAGCTAAATTTGATTAAAATGAAAAATGAAAAAATAAAAATAAATAAAATGAAAAATAAAAAGCTCCATGAAAAGTCATAAATTTGGCAAACTACAAAACAACACGGGACTGATATTTGGGTTGATATATAGACTGATATCTATTTAAAACCCAAGACTAAGCTCTAATAGTTTCCAGTATTATAGAAACAGCCTTGAGCCATTTCAGAATGCAATTTTCCAGGATCTGCTATTATTTCAATTAATCCAGAAGACAATTATGTTTTATGTCTTATGGGCAGTCTGTTCTTGCTCCCAAGTTAGACTGTCATGGTTGAAACAAAACAAAACAACACAACTAATGACTGCTTCTAACCAAACACAAAAGAAGAGGAATTAGTTTTGTCCACCTGAGAGCCAGACCCTGGGAATCAGGATGAGTATCCTTTACTAGGGGAGGAGAAGACTTTTATAGACAAGAATTGTTAGTATCTGCCTAGTGCCTCTCCCCTTCTGGAAACTGCCTCCTTCTTTCCCATATCCCTATAGTTAACATAGGAGTCAACATAGTGGTACAGCAAACCCCACTCCATGCCACTGCTGATGGGTCCAGGAGTAGCCACCTGACCTAAGATGGACCAATCAAAACCCCTCCCTAGTAATTTTGGTTCGGAGAGAGAAGGGGCTGCTGTCTGCATATGGTTGCATTTCCACAGCACAGAGAAATGGAAGTCAGTCTACAGAGAAAATGCAGCAAATAACAGAGAGGAATCCAAAACCCTCCCAGGCGGCCAGTTCCAGTGGCTTCTAAGGCCCCACTTCATTCCACAAGATACTCCTCCAGACCTCTGTAATTTTTTTTAAAGATTTTATTTATTTTTTTGTCAGAGAGAGTACACAAGCAGGGGGAGTGGCAGACAGAGGGAGAAGCAGGCTCCCCGCTGAGCAAGGAGCCGAATACGGGGCTCAATCCCAGGACCCTGGGATCATGACCTGAGCCGAAGGCAGACGCTTAACCCGCTGAGCCACCCAGACGTCCCTAGACCTCTGTAATTTTTAAAAATCTCCTTAAGCCAATTTGAATTGTTTCTGTCACCTGCAACTAAGATTTCTTAACCCAGAAAATTCAGTCAAAATTATCTTTTACCCTGAATAATTCTGGAAGAACACAAAAGAGAATATTTGAATAGCTACATAAAATAAAGGCATCTATAAATTCTGCCTCCAAAGTTCAGAATTTGTGCTACTGTCATTAAAGGCCCTAGGTCCCCACACACCTCACATGTGACCAAAAAAAGAAACTGCTTTTGAATCTGAAACTGAGCTTCAGGGGCGCCTGGGTGGCTCAGTCGTTGAGCGTCTGCCTTCGGCTCAGGTCATGATCCCAGGGTCCTGGGATCGAGCCCCGCATCGGGCTCCCTGCTCGGCGGGAAGCCTGCTTCTCCCTCTCCCACTCCCCTTGCTTTGGGTTCCCTCTCTCTCTGTGTCAAATAAATAAATAAAATCTTTTTTAAAAATAAATAAATAGGGGCCCCTGGGTGGCTCAGTCATTAAGCGTCTGCCTTCAGCTCAGGTCAGGATCCCAGGGTCCTGGGATGGAGCCCTGCATCGGGCTCCCGGCTCTCCCTCTCCTTTTGCCGCTCTCCCTGCTCAGGCTCTCTCTTTCTGTATCTCTCTGTCTCAAATGAATAAATAAAATCTTAAAAAAATATTTAGAGGGCGCCTGGGTGGCTCGGTCGTTAAGCGTCTGCCTTCGGCTCAGGTCATGATCCCAGGGTCCTGGGATTGAGCCTCGCATCGGGCTCCCTGCTCAGCGGGAAGCCTGCTTCTCCCTCTCCCACTCCCCCTGCTTGTGTTCCCTCTCTCGATGTGTCTCTGTCAAGTAAATAAAT
>NW_027917009.1:0-1399 GCF_054177405.1 Leptonychotes weddellii
GTTCAACATCTGCAAATCAATCAATGTGATACAATACATTAATAAAAGAAAGAACAAGAACCATATGATCCTCTCCATAGATGCAGAAAAAGCATTTGACAAAGGACAGCATCCTTTCTTGATCAAAACTCTTCAGAGTATAGGATAGAGGGCACATACCTCAATATCATAAAAGCGATCTATGAAAAACCCACAGTGAATATCATTCTCAATGGGGAAAAACTGAGAGCTTTCCCCCTAAGGTCAGGAACATGACAGGGATGTCCATTATCACCACTGCTATTCAACATAGTATTAGAAGTCCCAGCCACAGGAATCAGACAACAAAAAGAAATAAAAGGCATCCAAATCGGCAAAGAAGAAGTCAAACTCTCACTCTTTGCAGATGATATGATACTTTATGTAGAAAACCCAAAAGACTCCACCCCAAAACTGCTAGAACTCATACACGAATTCAGTCAAGTGGCAGGATATAAAATCAAAGCACAGAAATCAGTGGCATTCCTATACATCAACAACAAAACAGAAGATAAATTAAGGAGTCTTTCCCATTTACAATTGCACCCAAAACTATAAGATACCTAGGAATAAATCTAACCAAAGAGGCAAAGAATCTGTACTCAGAAAACTATAAAATACTTATTAAAGAAATTGAGGGGCGCCTGGGTGGTTCAGTCGTTGAGCGTCTGCCTTTGGCTTGGGTCATCATCCCAGGGTCCTGGGATCAAGTCCCACATCGGGCTCCCTGCTCAGTGGGAAGCCTGCCTGCTTCTCCCTCTCCTGCTCCCCCTGCTTGTGTTCCTGCTCTTGCTAGCTCTCTCTCTGTGTCAAATAAATAAATAAAATCTTAAAAAAAAAACTAAAAAAAAAAAAAAGAAATTGAGAAAGACACAAAGAAATGGAAAAATTTTCCATGCTCATGGATTTGAAGAACAAATATTGTGACGATGTCAATGGTACCTAGAGCAATCTACACATTCAATGCAATTCCCATCAAAATACCATCCACTTTTTTCAAAAAATGGAACAAATAATCCTAAAATTTGTATGGAACCAGAAAAGACCCCGAATAGCCAGAAGAATGTTGAAAAAGAAAAGCAAAGCTGGTGGCGTCACAATTCTGGACTTCCAGCTCTATTACAAAGCTGTTATCATCAAGATAGTATGGTACGGGCACAAAAACAGACACATAGGTCAGTGGAACAGAATAGAGAGTCTAGAAATGGACCCTCAACTCTATTGTCAACTAATCTTTGACAAAGCGGGAAAGAATGTCCAGTGGAAAAAAGACAGTCTCTTCAACAAATGGTGTTGGGAAAATTGGACAGCCACATGCAGAAGAATGAAACTGGACCATTTCCTTACACCACACACAAAAATAGACTCCAAATGGTTGAAA
>NW_027917010.1:0-229 GCF_054177405.1 Leptonychotes weddellii
GTAAGAGAAGGGGCTTTTCCCTCTGGAAGGTTGTTGAAATGTTTCCCTTCCAATCTGCTTACATTCCCCATTTGCTTGGCAAGCTCTCTTTTCCCTGATAATGCAAAAGTAAACAAACACCCGCCAGGCCACTCTCTGGATCATCACAAATTCCAAATAAGAACAGTCTGAATTAATGAGGTTTTTTTTTTTTTTTTTTTATTGACTGTTCTAAGTGAAGTTGAAAGAT
>NW_027917011.1:0-229 GCF_054177405.1 Leptonychotes weddellii
GCACTGGCCCTACAGATGGATTGCTCTAGTCCATACACAAAAGTATTTGGGGCCTGTGTTGCTCAGGGTCCCACCCAAGAGCTTTCCTACTGGCAAATGAAGGCAATACCTGAGAAACATATTGAAGCATTTGGGAGGCTGCTGTCCAGCCTCAGGGCCCATTCAGAGTTGAGCAGAAGCAGCCACAGGAGGCCCAAGTACCTGAAGCTGTCCAGAGGGAAAATTGATA
>NW_027917012.1:0-229 GCF_054177405.1 Leptonychotes weddellii
GTCAGGAGGGCCAGCAGACGCCTGGCACACGGGGACCACAAGCTGAGAGCAGGCCGTGGGGTGGACACTGCCAGGGATGTTGCCTTCACGGGCCCTCCCGGCAGTAAGGGGCTGCCTTCTCAGGGTCCCTCTGTCCCTCTTTCTTTCCTTCTGTTATGAACCCAGCACAGTGTGCTGAATGCTGGCCCCCGAGAGCTATGTCCACGGCCTAATCCCAGGAACCTTGAAT
>NW_027917013.1:0-229 GCF_054177405.1 Leptonychotes weddellii
AGCAGAGAGCCCGATGCGGGACTCGATCCTGGGACTCCAGGATCATGACCTGAGCCGAAGGCAGTCGCTTAACCAACTGAGCCACCCAGGCGCCCCTATAATTACTATATTTTTAACATAGAACATGCCTCTCTTTCAAAGAGCTGGTGATTGGCCAATGACATTTCAATGAATAACTGGAAAAGCTGTTAAACACAAAGATCCACATTCATGAAACGAGACCTAGAGT
>NW_027917014.1:0-229 GCF_054177405.1 Leptonychotes weddellii
CGAAGCATCCAAGTTGTGAGAATTGCTACCCCCCCCCCCACACACACAAAAGCACCCGTCTCAAGTGGGTCTGAAGGGACACTGTGTGCTTCCTACCGGAATACTGACCCAACAACTGCCATTAAGACTTAAGACTTCTATTTAACCCATTAACCTACCAACATCAATTCATGGAGTTACAGCAACCAAAAATGTGATGCTACCAGACGACGTTCCTCGCCCCCACCAG
>NW_027917015.1:0-229 GCF_054177405.1 Leptonychotes weddellii
CGGCCTCACAGCTGTACTCCCCAGCGTCCGCCTTGCCCACCTGCTGCACCACCAGCCGCCTGCTGCAGCCCTTGGCCTCCACGTGCACTTTGGAGCTCGCACTCAGCTTCTTCCCATCCTTGTGCCACGTCACCTCTGTCTGGGCCTGGGCCACCTCACAGCTCAGGGTGGCGCTGGCCCCCGCCTTGGCCTGCACCTCACTGCGTGCTGGCTGCTCCTTGGCAAACAC
>NW_027917016.1:0-229 GCF_054177405.1 Leptonychotes weddellii
TAGCCTGGTGATGGGTATTAAGGAGGACACGTACTGCATGGAGCACTGGGTGTTATACGAAAACAATGGATCGTGGATCAACACATCAAAAACTGATGATGTATTGTATGGTGACTAACATAACATGATAAAATTTAAAAAACTAAAACAAAACAAAACAACCCAGAAATTTATTTTCTCATAATTCTGGAGGCTAGAAGTCCAAGATTAAGGTGTTGGTTTCCTCTGA
>NW_027917017.1:0-229 GCF_054177405.1 Leptonychotes weddellii
CGAGGCAACTGTAAGCACAAAGGCTTGTCACCCTTTCACTTACAAAATAAAAATAG
This sequence comes from Leptonychotes weddellii, assembly GCF_054177405.1. Classification (NCBI taxonomy): domain Eukaryota; kingdom Metazoa; phylum Chordata; class Mammalia; order Carnivora; family Phocidae; genus Leptonychotes; species Leptonychotes weddellii. Next base: position 57 of record NW_027917017.1, read on the forward strand.
AGTGAGGATAAAATCTCAGCATGAAGGCCAATCCTTCTTCCGGGAGGGTAATTGGTAAACTATTCTGGTGATATATATATGCATCGTCTCTGTATCTAGCTAGCTAGCTATCTTGATATAAGCATAGATGGACATATACATGTGGTCTTTGTCATGATTTTTCTTATTATGCC
>NW_027917018.1:0-229 GCF_054177405.1 Leptonychotes weddellii
GGGGCAGGGGGTCTCTGGGCCAAGTTCACGGTTTCACAGCCCGAAGTGCGGGTTTGCAGGTGTTAGAGGGAATCTCCTTCAGGCAAGCGCAAGTATTGGTCAAGGGGAAGGTAGCTCCACACACAAGAAAGGCAGACGCAGAGGAGGCAGCCCCACAGAAGAGGGGTTAGGGGAACACGGAATTTGTGTAAAGAGAAAGCTGTCCTTTCTTCTGGACGGACAGAACCAT
>NW_027917019.1:0-229 GCF_054177405.1 Leptonychotes weddellii
CTAATGATGTAATGTATGGTGATTAACATAACATAATAAAATAAAATTAAATAAATAAAATAAAATTTATCCTTTTCTTTCTAAATAGTGAAGCTACAGATCATTCTATAGAAGCAACAATTTTCAGCCCTAAAACTCAAAATAGACCTTTATTTTATATCAGCTCACATTAGTGAAGATAACTGGGACCACAGAATAGTCTCTGTGCATAAAATGCCTGCCATAGAAC
>NW_027917020.1:0-1398 GCF_054177405.1 Leptonychotes weddellii
CTGTGTCTCTCTCTGTCAAATAAATAAATAAAATCTTTAAAAAAAATACACTTCAGGGGGCCTGGGTGGCTCAGTCGTTAAGCGTCTGCCTTCGGCTCAGGTCATGATCCTAGGGTCCTGGGATTGAGCCCCACATCGGGCTCCCTGCTCTGCGGGGAGCCTGCTTCTCCCTCTCCCACTCCCCATGTTTGTGTTCCCTCTCTCACTGTGTCTCTCTCTGTCAAATAAATAAATAAAATCTTAAAAAAAAAAAACCTGCAGAAAACCAAAATCAAAGAGAAAACCTTAAAGGCAGCTGGAGAAAAAGGCATACTACCTACAAAGGAATAATAATTCAGAGTGACAGTTTACTCCTCAAAAAAAAAAAAAAAGTAAATCATTAGACAACAGAACAGTATCTTAACCCTACTTACAAAAAAATTAACTGCCAACCACTCAAAACAATATCCTTCAAGAACGAAAGCAGAATGAATACATTTTCAGACATAAAAAACAAAATTTCTCAGCAGCAGGCTCTAAGGGAAACAGAAAAGGCCTTTTTTTTCAGACAACAGAAAAATGGTTCCAAAAAAAGCACAGAAATGGAAAAAAATACAACAAAAACTATAAACATATGTGGAAATGTAACTGAATACAGACTTAAAAATAGTAGTAATTATATGTTTTCATGTTGAAACATATAAGAATTAAAATATACTAAAACAATGGTATACAAGATGGGGGTGGGGGGGTAGTTAATGGAGTTAAAGTATTCCAAGGTCCTTATCTGTGAAAAAATTAAAGTACCAATTTTAAAAAATTAAATAAAATGAAAGTACCAACGAACAATATACTTTGATAAATTAAGAATGCATTATAGGAGCGCCTGGGTGGCTCAGTTGGTTAAGCGACTGCTTTCGGCTCAGGTCATGATCCTGGGGTCCTGGGATCAAGTCCCACATCGGGCTTCCTTTGCTCTGCGGGGAGCCTGCTTCTCTCTCTGCCTCTGCCTGCCACTCCCCCTGCTTGTGCTCTCTCTCTCTGTCAAATAAAGAAATAAAATCTTTAAAAAAAAAAAAAAAGAATGCATTATAATCTCCAGAGTAACCACTAAAAGAATAGTGAAATGAATATAAAATCTCTAGCTAATAGAGGCTTGAGAATGTAATCATTAAAGAAAAAAATCCCATAGCCTACCAAAAGGCAAGAAAAATTAAAAATAGAGCAGATAGGAAAAAAAAAAGAGAAAGCACTTAATAAGATAGTAGAGTTAAACCCAAGTCACATGTACATTGACTAAATAATCCAATTAGGAGGCAAAAATTTTCAAGCTGGATTAGGAAAAAAAAAATCAACTCTGTTAAATATAAAAGACACATCTAAAATATCACTGTACAGGGGCGCCTGGGTGGCTCAGTC
>NW_027917021.1:0-229 GCF_054177405.1 Leptonychotes weddellii
GCACTGGCCCTACAGATGGATTGCTCTAGTCCATACACAAAAGTATTTGGGGCCTGTGTTGCTCAGGGTCCCACCCAAGAGCTTTCCTACTGGCAAATGAAGGCAATACCTGAGAAACATATTGAAGCATTTGGGAGGCTGCTGTCCAGCCTCAGGGCCCATTCAGAGTTGAGCAGAAGCAGCCACAGGAGGCCCAAGTCCCTGAAGCTGTCCAGAGGGAAAATTGATA
>NW_027917022.1:0-229 GCF_054177405.1 Leptonychotes weddellii
GACTTCCAAGGGTAGTGATGTCACCAAGACGGTAACAGAGGCTGTTCCTGACTTTGCTCCCCATCATGAGAACAACTAACGTGTATTCAAGGACAAGACACCACTGAGAGAAACCCAGAAGCGGAGGTGAGGCAGACGCACCCCCTGCACCACAGAGACCAAGGCAGACAGCATTAGGGGGTAAGAGAAGCAGCCACACAGCGACCCCATTTTCCCTCCCCCAGGCCAG
>NW_027917023.1:0-229 GCF_054177405.1 Leptonychotes weddellii
TTCCATTTGCTTGCATGCATCAAGTACAGGAAGTGAGTCACAGCTGTGAAAACATCGTCACTAATTCTGCAAAGGGGTCACAGCCCCTGTTTCCTTTGCCCGGGACGGTCTCCACTGTCTCCACGTCACTCTTCAGCCGCTGTGCTGCCCCAAGTCGAGCCCAGCCCCTTCGGGGGCCGCCAGAGACAGACAGGAGTCCGGACCCCCACCTCCGGGCGCCGGGCTCGTC
>NW_027917024.1:0-229 GCF_054177405.1 Leptonychotes weddellii
ATACTTGTTTAAATTTTTTATAATAAAAGTTAGACAGTCCTTTCAGATATCTGACGAGATGTTCAGAAATAGACCCTTAATTTTTCACAAGTCTGGGGGTAAATGTGCACGTGTATTAAATGCTGTGTATACACAGATACGTGGCCCTTTACATATTCATGTATAGGTATATGGACATAATTTTGTGTGAATGCTTCTGTGTTCTTTTAAGCTACTGTGTAAGTGTTTT
>NW_027917025.1:0-229 GCF_054177405.1 Leptonychotes weddellii
GAGATTGGGAGGCCGCCATTTTCACTCTCTGCCTCCAAAGCTGTACGGAAAGCTCGCAGGGAACAAAAGCCCCGGAGAGCAAACCCGAGCAGATTACTTAGCCGGGAGGGGGCAAGGGCGGGGCAATTCCGCCTCCGGCAGAGACATTTGGAAACCACGGCAACAGGCCCCTCCCCAGAAGATCAGCGAGAACAGCCAGCCAAGACCAAGTTTACCGATCAATGAGAAC
>NW_027917026.1:0-229 GCF_054177405.1 Leptonychotes weddellii
TTTCTATATTAATGCATCAAATCCTCATTTTGTTTCCCAAGTGTAAACAAAGTTTTCAATTTGGTAGTGTATAAGATATAATTTTTGCTTAGTTTCTTTATCTTATGTTCTTATACAAACATTTGCTTTGAAATGCATTGTAATTGGCTGCATCTTTGTCATCATGAAATAAATAATACACAAGGAAATATTCTAGGATTTGAAACTAGAGTATAATACAAAAAAAAAA
>NW_027917027.1:0-229 GCF_054177405.1 Leptonychotes weddellii
GGGACTCGATCCCGGGACTCCAGGATCACAACCTGAGCCGAAGGCAGTCGCTTAACCAACTGAGCCGCCCAGGCGCCCCTAGAGTGGTTTTGATAATCCCCTTGAATGGTAATTATAGTGAGGCACAGATACTTTGATAATAAAGTGATTCAAGAAATAATGACTATCCCACAGAGCCATTTGGTTTCTCTCAGCCCCCGTCCCTCTCCAACCATGGTCCTCCCTTCCC
>NW_027917028.1:0-229 GCF_054177405.1 Leptonychotes weddellii
AAGTACAATATTCCAGCAAAATGAGAAACAGTACGACAGCATCGCGGTCTCTGAATTTCTTCAATTACCACCGAGGCTCAGCATTTAAACCCGTGTCAAGTCATTATGCTTAATCTGTGAACTGTCTCTCCACACTCTTCCCATTTCTCTTCTTTTCCTACTTATTTATAGGTGCTTTTTACAGATAAAAATTACCACTGTGTATTGTTTCTACTTTGCATTCTGCCTT
>NW_027917029.1:0-229 GCF_054177405.1 Leptonychotes weddellii
TCCCACTCCCCCTGCTGTGTTCCCTCTCTTGCTATGTCTCTCTCTGTCAAATAAATAAATAAAATCTTTAATAAATAAATAAATAAATTTTTAAGTCCTATAAAATAGCCTAACAGATAATAAACAGAAAAAGATATCGTTTCTCCAATATCCAGAATGAAGATGAGTAATACAAAGAATCAGAAAACATCAGTCCAACCGTGACAACTTTGAATATGAGCTAGAAAGA
>NW_027917030.1:0-229 GCF_054177405.1 Leptonychotes weddellii
TCAGACCATAATGCTTTAAAACTGGAACTCAATCACAAGAAAACATTTGGAAGAAATTCAAACACTTAGAAGCTAAAGACCACCCTGCTCAAGAATGTTTGGGTCAACCAGGAAATCAAAGAGCTTAAATTCATGGAAACCAATGAGAATGAAAACACATCACTCCAAACCTATGGTATACTGCAAAGGCAGTCCTAAGAGGGAAATACATAGCCATCAAAGCCTCACT
>NW_027917031.1:0-1398 GCF_054177405.1 Leptonychotes weddellii
AGAGGGGAGGGGGGTGGGAGGATGGGTTAGCCTGGTGTTGGGTATTAAAGAGGGCACGTTCTGCATGGAGCACTGGGTGTTATGCACAAACAATGAATCATGGAACACTACATCAAAAACTAATGATGTAATGTATGGTGATTAACATAACAATAAAAAAATTTTTTAAAAAAGAAGATGTGGAATATACACACAATGGAATATTACTCAGCCATCTAAGAGGATGAAATCTTATCATTTGCAACGACGTGGATCAAACTGGATGGTATTATGCTAAGCAAAATAATTCAATCAGAGAAAGACAAGTATCATATGGTTTCACTAATATGTGGAATTTAAGAAACAAAACAGAGGATCATAGGGGAAGGGAGGGAAAAATAAAATAAGATGAAATCAGAGAGGGAGACAAACCATGAGAGACTCGTAACTATAGGAAACAAATTGAGGGTTGATGGAGGGGAGGTGGGTGGGGAGATGTGTTAAGTGGGTGATGGACATTAAGGAGAGCATGTGATGTAAGGAGAACTGGGTGTTATATGCAATTGATGAATCACTGAACTCTGCATCTGAATCTAATGATACACTATATGTTAATTCACTGAATTTAAATAAAATAGAATAAAAAACCCTTCCAACAAAGAAATGTCCAGGACCAGATGACTTCACTGTTGAATTCTCCCAAACATTTAAAGAATTAACAGCAAATCTTTCATAAATTCTTCCCAAAAAATAACAAAGGAGAGAATACTCCCCAATTCATTCTATGGAGCCAGCATTACACTAATATCAAAGTCAGAAGATATCACAAGAAAAGAAAATTACAAACCAACATCTCTTATGAATATAGATAGAAAGATCCTCAAAAAAATATTAGCAAACAAAATCCAATGACATATTAAAATGTCCATCCCATTAAATGGAATTGCAGAGGTGGTTCAAAATAAGAAAATGGATCAATGTAAAAATTGATTACGTTAATGGAGGAATAAGGAAAAAGAATCCATATGATCAGTTAGATTGACATAGAAAAAGCATTTGACAAAATTCAACACCCTTTCATGGTAAAAAAAAAAAAAAAAACGCTCAGAAATAAGGAACAGAAGAGGACATCCTGAACATGATAAAGGGTATTTATGGAAAACTTCCAGTTAACATCATACTTAATTGTGAAAGTCTGCAAACTTTTTGCCTAAGATCACAAATAAAACAAGGATGCCCATATTTACTCCTGCTTCAACTTTGTACTGGAATTTCTAGCCAAAGCAGCTAGACGAAAAATTAAATCTATCCAAATTGAAAAGGAAGAAGTAAAACTATCTCTGTTTGCAGAGGACATGATTATACATACAGAAACTCCCAAAGAACCCACAAGAAAACAGGTCCAGCAAAGTTGTAGTT
>NW_027917032.1:0-229 GCF_054177405.1 Leptonychotes weddellii
CGTAGGCAGTGATTTTACAGGTCACCCTGTGCTGACAGCGCTCGGAGTCTCCTACACCTGACGACCTTGCGTGAATGCGAAACAAAGTCAAGTCCAAGAACCCTCTGTGCCTCTATTTTATTAGCACAAATAAAGATGTCCTTTTCCCTGTGTTTTAAACTGTTTTCCCCCTTAATCACAGAACAAAATCCCCCCCCCCTTTTTAAATATATTTTGTTAGATTTTCTGG
>NW_027917033.1:0-229 GCF_054177405.1 Leptonychotes weddellii
GGGTTTTAAGCAGGGCAGGACACAGTCAGACTAGCCTTTGATCACTCTGCCCCTTCTCTGAACCTCTGTTTGTAGGGCAGATCCCCTGGCCCTCTGCATGTGGGTTCTGGTTATCTGGGACCCAGAGAAATGCAGCCTCAAGACTTGTTGTACAGAAGAACAGCTTAGGTGGGGTAGACATTCCAAAAAATTTCCTCATAAGGGAAAAATAACAGGAAGGTAGACCACT
>NW_027917034.1:0-229 GCF_054177405.1 Leptonychotes weddellii
GTGACTTATTGATGAAAATTTAAGATAATTAGTAGATAGAATTATTACTCATTACTCATGAAGCTTTATCACCTATTGTGTTGCTTTTGAATACTGGTTTTCAAAGACTATCTCATAGGTTGGTATTGTGCTTAGTTGATGACTACAAAAACACATCTTAGGGAATGCAGGAAAATAGGAATGTTAATTAGTTTTCTTGGCATGTTGAATTTATCATTCAACATGTATA
>NW_027917035.1:0-229 GCF_054177405.1 Leptonychotes weddellii
CAGCAACCCTCAGTTTGTTTCCTGAGATTAAGAATTCCTCATATCAGTGAGATCATATGATACAAGTCTTTCTCTGATTGACTTATTTCGCTCAGCATAATACCCTCCAGTTCTATCCATGTCGTTGGAAATGGCAAGATTTCATTCCTTTTGATGGCTGCATAATATTCCGATGGGTAAGATTAGGTAGCAATGGTAGTCAAGGTGGCAGGCATTTCATGCAAGATGC
>NW_027917036.1:0-229 GCF_054177405.1 Leptonychotes weddellii
ATGTTTTATTTATTTATTTATTTATTTTTATTTTTTTTTTTAAAGATTTTATTTATTTATTTATTTGAGACAGAGAGAATGAGAGACAGAGAGCATGAGAGGGAGGAGGGTCAGAGGGAGAAGCAGACTCCCTGCCGAGCAGGGAGCCCGATGCGGGACTCGATCCCGGGACTCCAGGATCATGACCTGAGCCGAAGGCTGTCGCTTAACCAACTGAGCCACCCAGGCG
>NW_027917037.1:0-229 GCF_054177405.1 Leptonychotes weddellii
ATTGCAAAATGGTCACCATAATTAAGTCTCTCTTTTTTAGAGATTTTATTTATTTATTTGTCAGAGAAAGAGAAAGAGAGAGAGCACAGCAGGGGGAGAGGCAGGCAGAGGGAGAAGCATGCTCCCTGCTGAGCAAGGAGCCCGATAAGGGGCTTGATCTCAGGACCCTGGGATCATGACCTGAGCTGAAGGCAGATGCTTAACCAACTGAGCCACCCAGATGTCCCAC
>NW_027917038.1:0-229 GCF_054177405.1 Leptonychotes weddellii
CTCAAATGTAGTTTCTCTTTTAATATGGCTTTTTTTTTTTACTACAATCTTTAATCCATTTATTTTGATAGATTTTATAGGATAATGTTCAGTTACCTTTATTTTTGAAGGGTTAGAAGTTTAGGAACTTGGAAGTACTAAAAGACAGAGGTGGTACATCTGGAAAAGTTGGCTGAATGTAGGGGAAGGTCTGAGTTCTGTGTTCGGGGCTCATGTCAGGTGTGCCTGA
>NW_027917039.1:0-229 GCF_054177405.1 Leptonychotes weddellii
CATCAGTTTTGAATTCTGGGTTTAAGAATTCTGGACCTCTCTTTTTAAGCCTCAAGCAGTGATACTCAAACTCTACTGGGCATAAGAAGGACTAAAATTGGAGCTTTTACTTTTAAAATGGAATCTAAAATTGAATTTCAAAATGTAAAAATATTAGTTAAAGTTAGTACACTTTAGTACACTATAAGGAGTATTAGAAATACTCCTTAAATTCCATTTCAGACACCTC
>NW_027917040.1:0-229 GCF_054177405.1 Leptonychotes weddellii
CTCAGCCAGTGGGCGCTGAGGCTCGGGGGGCTCTCAGCCTGCGTTGGCCGGACCTCCACCCACCTGCACCGAGGGTCAGAGGTGCTGGCGCTTTCCCCAAGACCCTGAGTTCCCCGGATGCAGCGATATTTCCGTGAGACGCGTTGCCAAGGTTGCTCAGGAAAAAACTTCAAACCTTGGTCCACTTTGGCCACTGACAACGCCCGCCGTGCCGTTGTCCCAACCCCCC
>NW_027917041.1:0-229 GCF_054177405.1 Leptonychotes weddellii
ATCTCTTTGCTGGGGAATCTGCAGCCAGAGAAAGCTTTCTCTAAATTGATTATATCATGTGATTCTCCTGTTTGTGACTTTCATTGCCTCTTCATTATCCCCAAGGTGAAACCGAAACATACACGTTTTCAACTCCCTTTGTGATCTGCCTAGTGCCCATCTTTCGAGAATCATCTTGTACCATATCCACCCAGTCCTCTACCCTACACCTACCTGATTGCCTCTAAAC
>NW_027917042.1:0-229 GCF_054177405.1 Leptonychotes weddellii
AAGTACAATATTCCAGCAAAATGAGAAACAGTACGACAGCATCGCGGTCTCTGAATTTCTTCAATTACCACCGAGGCTCAGCATTTAAACCCGTGTCAAGTCATTATGCTTAATCTGTGAACTGTCTCTCCACACTCTTCCCATTTCTCTTCTTTTCCTACTTATTTATAGGTGCTTTTTACAGATAAAAATTACCACTTTGTATTGTTTCTACTTTGCATTCTGCCTT
>NW_027917043.1:0-229 GCF_054177405.1 Leptonychotes weddellii
TGGGCTTCGGCCTCCCGTTCGGCTCACCTTGCCGTTGGCGCTCTTTCCTGGCTCTTTCGCCCTTTGTGCTTTCCCCAGATGGTATGGCTCCCAGTGCTGCGGCTGGGGGACCTTCAAATGCTGAAAAATTGCTTAGTGTTTTAAATGTTTATTGATTCTAGGGTTGAGAATTTTTTCTAGAACATTTAGGTAGAATCTATTCCTATGTTAATCTAGTAATAGGTTAAGT
>NW_027917044.1:0-229 GCF_054177405.1 Leptonychotes weddellii
ATAAATAAAAAATAAATTAATTAATTAATTAATAACCAAGATTCAATTTAGCAAAATGTTTACCCACAAATTTTCATCTCACGTTTAGTGAGCAAAATCAGATATAATTTTAAAACCCATTGTCCTTGAATCAATCACAGTCCTTGTCTTCACCTAATAAAATAAGATGACCTGTGTTTTTATCAGGCATCTCTCTTTGCGACCTTTTTTTTATCAGCAAATAATTTCA
>NW_027917045.1:0-229 GCF_054177405.1 Leptonychotes weddellii
AATAAAGCAAGCTGTTGGTAGGCTCCCAAAAACTGTCCCTACTGGGCACTTCCTCTAGGCCACCTGGGGGCACTTGCAGCTTTGGGGGTTAGCAGCAACTGCCTGCGATTAATACTATCAGAGAACTCTCTCTGCTGTGTTTCCTGTAGCTTAACAGGCCTAACTGGTCTTTACGGTTCCTAATGCGGCTCCTATTAGCGGCTCCTTTAGGGTCCTTGTCTCCCAGTGT
>NW_027917046.1:0-229 GCF_054177405.1 Leptonychotes weddellii
AGTCTCATGGCAAAGTGTTTTTTGGTTTTGTTTTTTTTAACTTTGAATTATGGACATTTCAAACACATACAAAAGTAGAATACGAAATTAATCCTCATGTCTTCACCAGTTATTAGTGCGTGGCCAGCCTTACCTCATCTGTCATGCCTGCCATAACACACCCCTCACACCTGTTCACACACTGAATTATTGTGAAATAAATCAAAATCTTGGGGTGCCTGAATGGCTC
>NW_027917047.1:0-229 GCF_054177405.1 Leptonychotes weddellii
TTTTTTTTTTTAAGATTTTTTTTTTTTATTTATTTGAGAGAGAGAATGAGATAGAGAGAGCATGAGAGGGGAGAGGGGCAGAGGGAGAAGCAGACTCCCTGCTGAGCAGGGAGCCCGATGCGGGACTCGATCCCAGGACTCCAGGATCATGACCTGAGCCGAAGGCAGTCACTTAACCAACTGAGCCACCCAGGCGCCCCACACAGTATATTTCTGAGCCTCTCTTCCT
>NW_027917048.1:0-229 GCF_054177405.1 Leptonychotes weddellii
GTGCCTACCTCCACCACGGACTTGGAGTCCAGCCGGAAGTTGAAATCGCCAAACACAAAGTAGGACACGTTCTCGAATCGCTGGTCGATGATTCTGGGAGGAGAGAAGGGGACAACGTTACTAGCATGCCACTCAGCCCCCCTTGCACCTTGCGCCCCCCGCACGTGCCTTCCACGCACTCCTGGGCAGCACAGTGACCACGCCGCACACCCACCACCTCCCTTCCACC
>NW_027917049.1:0-229 GCF_054177405.1 Leptonychotes weddellii
AAAAAAAAGACACATGGAGGAAAGTAAGAAAAAGAAGCCTTAAATGTATTGTTTGTGATTAAATCTGAAGACGTATCGCCCAAAAAGTTTCTGTCAAAAACGGAGTTGGAGTTGATTAATATAAAAATATTTGGGCCTAGGAGCACATTTATAACACCATGTTCACAAAACACTAATAAAAGCCCATACATAGATCTGTATTAATTAGATAAAACAATAAAAAAAAAAA
>NW_027917050.1:0-229 GCF_054177405.1 Leptonychotes weddellii
AGTTTTAATGATGGAGAAAATAGTAAGTTGTCATTTAAAATAGCTAAATTACCTCGTTTGTTGAAATGTGGTTGATTTGTACTTCATTTGAATTACCTGATTCTGTCCAAAGTAAATAGCAAAATATACATTATATTTATAATATAAATATATATTTAAGGAGGAATCTTGAAAATTAAGATAACATTCAGGAGGTCTTGGGCGCCTGGGTGGCTCAGTTGGTTAAGCG
>NW_027917051.1:0-229 GCF_054177405.1 Leptonychotes weddellii
GAACGTTTGAAGGTTCACTTAGTACCCTAAGACATTTAACAGATAATGCAGCATAAAACAAGAACAGGTTCCCATAAAGAAGGGACTGTAAGAGAAAAAGAAAGGGTTCTTGGAAATTAAAAACAAAAGTGAAAAGATTTAATAGCAAAAAGACAGAGATTTTTTTACTGGATGAAAAAAAAACAAGTTCAGTACTGGAAGTCAACCGCCACCTAATAGGAAATTAAAA
>NW_027917052.1:0-1398 GCF_054177405.1 Leptonychotes weddellii
GTTGAGGGTCCATTTCTGAATTCTCTATTGTGTTCCATTGATATATATGTCTGTTTTTGTGCCAGACTCATACTGTCTTGATGATTACAGCTTTGTAATAGACCTTGAAGTCCAGAATTTTGATGCCACCAGCTTTGCTTTTCTTTTTCAACATTCCTCTGGCTATTCGGGGTCTTTTCTGGTTCCATACAAATTTTAGGATTATTTGTTCCATTTCTTTGAAAAAAGTGGATGGTGTTTTGATAGGGATTGCATTGAATGTGTATATTGCTCTAGGTAGCATAGACATTTTCACAATATTTGTTCTTCCAATCCATGAGCATGGAATGTTTTTCCATTTCTTTGTGTCTTCCTCAATTTCTTTCATGAGTATTTTATAGTTTTCTGAGTACAGATTCTTTGCTTCTTTGGTTAGATTTATTCCTAGGTATCTTATGGTTTTGGGCACAATTGCAAATGGGATTGAGTCCTTAATTTTTCTTTCTTCTGTTTTATTGTTGGTGCATAGAAATGCAACTGATTTATGTGCATTGATTTTATATCCTGGCACTTTACTGAATTCCTGTATGAGTTCTAGCAGTTTTGGGGTGGGGTCTTTTGGGTTTTCCACATAAAGTATCATATCACCTGCAAGGAATGAGAGTTTGACTTCTTCTTTGCTGATTCGGATGCCTTTTATTTCTTTTTGTTGTCTTATCTCAAATTATTATTCTAAAAACACACAAGAGAATTATTTTGTTGTTTAATTTTAATTTCTATCAAAATTCACTGAAATATTGCCCAAAATTCTGCAATAAAATAAGGTTTTTGCATAGTCCAAATGCAAAATTATGTAAATCTTAACAGTAGTCAGAATAAGATAATAATAACCTTAAGACACACAAAATAAAGATCCTTTAAAATGTCCTTTATAACTAGAAATAATTACTCATTTAAAATGTTTAAGTATTGGGGCACCTGGGAAGATCAGTCGGTTAAGCATCTGACTGGTGATTTTGGCTTAGGTCGTGAGCTCATGTGTTATGAGATAGATCTGGACTAGGGCTCTGCCCTCAGTAGGGAGTCGCCTTGAGATTCTTTCTCTTCCTGTTCTCCTTCCCTGACTGATGTGTGCACTCTATCTCTAAAATAAATAAATAAATCTTAAAAATAAATAAATAAATAAATAAATAAATAAATAAATAAATAAATTTTTAAGTATTAGTTCTATTTAGAAAATCTGAAATTATTTTTCTTTTATAAAAACTATGCCCAGGTGCCTGGGTGGCTTGGTCAGTTAAGCATCTAACTCTTGGTTTCCGCCTAGTCATGATCTTGGGTCCTGGGATCAAGCCCTGTGTTGGGCTCCGTGCTCTGCCGGGAGTCGGCTTCCCCTCTCTATCCCCCCCGCCACTCGTG
>NW_027917053.1:0-229 GCF_054177405.1 Leptonychotes weddellii
TGTCAGTGAATGATTTGCAGAGAGTGAGTGCATGTACTGCCCACATGGGTGATTCAGTCAGTGACCTGGGAAGAATTTACTCATTCTCCCAATCCCAGTTCTGTAAATGTCTGTCATTTGTTCTAAAGTGTGGTTTCATTCCAATGTTTCCTTGCTGATTTTGTGTCTGGACGATCCATCCATTGTTCACAGTGTAGTATTGAGAACCCCTTAACTGGATTGTTGTCTA
>NW_027917054.1:0-229 GCF_054177405.1 Leptonychotes weddellii
CCAGGCATCCTCAGGTCTGACCATTAATCCCATAGGCTTAATAGAGCCACAGATTAAGGGATAAGGGATGATAATCTAGATTTTTCATAAAAATTGATGCAAGACCCTCCCAACATGCTGGGAAGCTCCAGTGGCCTCCCTAGGCTTCAAGTGCATTTCTAGGGACTCATTTCTCAGAGTTGCCTTTGGTTCTGAGCTCCTGTGTCCCCAGAGCTCTCACCATCTGTTG
>NW_027917055.1:0-229 GCF_054177405.1 Leptonychotes weddellii
TTTTCATTGCAACCTTTTAAAATGATAGGTTTAATAACCCCTCAATATATAATGTGTAAATAGCAAATACATGAAAATCAAATATAATACTTTTCTTATTATAATATTGGATATAATAAATATAAACCATAGAGTAGAAGTTGGTAAATCTTTTCTGTAAATGGCCAGCTAGTGGATATTTTAGGCTTTGCTGTTCATAATAGTCTCTATTACAACTGTTCATCTCTGC
>NW_027917056.1:0-229 GCF_054177405.1 Leptonychotes weddellii
CGGCCTCACAGCTGTACTCCCCAGCGTCCTCCTTGCCCACCTGCTGCACCACCAGCCGCCTGCTGCAGCCCTTGGCCTCCACGTGCACTTTGGAGCTCGCACTCAGCTTCTTCCCATCCTTGTGCCACGTCACCTCTGTCTGGGCCTGGGCCACCTCACAGCTCAGGGTGGCGCTGGCCCCCGCCTTGGCCTGCACCTCACTGCGTGCTGGCTGCTCCTTGGCAAACAC
>NW_027917057.1:0-229 GCF_054177405.1 Leptonychotes weddellii
GCAACCCCTAGACTACTTTCTGTCTCTATAGGCTTGCCTATTTTGAACATTTCATATAAATCATACAACATGTGGCCTTTTATATCTGGCTTGTTTCACTTGGCATAATGTTTTCAAGATTCATCCACATTGTGGCGTGTATAGGTACTTCATTCCTTTTTATGGCCAAATAATATTCCATTGTATGAATCCACCAGATTTTCTTCATCCACTCATCAGTCGATGGATA
>NW_027917058.1:0-229 GCF_054177405.1 Leptonychotes weddellii
GCTGTCTTAATGCTGATGTTTTGCTGGAGACCAAAAGTAACCTTATCTTAACAGCAGCTAGCATCTCAAGGTCCTGAAAACCTTTCTTCAAAATTCCTTGGAAACTTACTCTAACCCTCTTTTCCCCTCCCTCCACAAGCTTAAAAGTATATAATCAGTCACTCCTCACAATCGCTGTGCAGCTCTCTCTGCCCACGGATCCTGTCCCCGTGCCATAATAAAAACACCT
>NW_027917059.1:0-229 GCF_054177405.1 Leptonychotes weddellii
GACTCTAAGAACTAGGTTTTCAGCTTCTTGTTCAGCTATGACCTTCCACTGCAAGAGATAAAGGTCTTTTCGTAAGCTACAGAAAAGCTCTCTGGCTCTCACATTTATCCAGGAACTGCAGACACAAACATGCCTTTGTCTATGTCCATACCCATACCTGTGTCTATAGGGAGAGAATTCACACCTTGGTTTTTAAAAAAGAACACAATGAACAATATTTCATAGTGTT
>NW_027917060.1:0-229 GCF_054177405.1 Leptonychotes weddellii
GTGAAACTATCACAGAAGCCATACTTCACCTGATACAAATGCAAAAACTATTCGGAAATTTCAGTCGTCCTCTGCCACACACACCCTAAACACCCGCATCTGGGACTATCTAGGAAGACAAAGTGGAAACAAAAGCGTTCCCAGCTTAAATTCCTAATTCCACTTGGTCCTTACTTCACACTCTCGACAAAAGACAAAACGTGCCCTGGTGTGGAACAAAGTGCCAAAA
>NW_027917061.1:0-229 GCF_054177405.1 Leptonychotes weddellii
GCCTTCAGCTCAGGTCATGATCCCAGGGTTCTGGGATCGAGCCCCACATCAGGCTCCGTGCTCCGTGGGAAGCCTGCTTCTCCCCCACTCCCCCTGCTTGTGTTCCCTCTCTCGCTGTCTCTGTCTAAATAAATAAATAAAATCTTAAAAAAAAGGCGGGGGGGGGGCAGGAGTAGAGGTAGGAGGAGTAGAGGGTCAAGCTCACAGGTCAGTGTCCAGAACATCATTG
>NW_027917062.1:0-229 GCF_054177405.1 Leptonychotes weddellii
AATGAATCCTAGTGGCAGCTATAGAAATTGCAGTGAATTTAGGTATCCTGTTGTGTTGATGGTAGCAGAGCCAGCAACAACACCCAGTGTCCAGTGCCAATGCCAGTCAGAGTTACAGTTCCCAGTATTCAGCTGCGGAAACAGAAGTGACTTTACCCAACTGACTCAGTGGTGAGATTTAGCTGTGGTGTTTACTTTTATTTTTCCATTATGGCTGCCAGTTTTCCGA
>NW_027917063.1:0-1398 GCF_054177405.1 Leptonychotes weddellii
GCACACTAGGTGAGCTTCCCAGGTGATCAGAGGAAGCGACAGCAGGAGGTGGAAGTGAGGGGAGGGAAGTGAGGCCTGCGGGCTGTGTGTTCTAAGTCCCCACCCCACGGCGGTTCCGTGTCCTGGATACCATCTTGGTCCGACGTACCCAGCTCGAGTGTCTGCCGGGCGGACGTGGGGCAGGGCCGGGGGCAATGGGCTGCAGCTGACGGTGGAGGACTGGGGGGGGCACTGGGGTAGAGCCGTTGTCCTCCTAGCACCCCCGTTCACCATGGCCTCCCTCTGCTCTCCTTGGCTCCCTGTCCCCTGCCAGGCCCGGAGCAGCTAAAGCGAGCTGGGGGAGAGTGGTCTTCTAGAGGGCAGTTGGAGCAGGAGGGGTCAGCATGAGGACATGCTCACACCGCTACTTCCACTGGGCCTCACCATGTCAGTGCATGCCGCGGGACCACCTGACTCACCCTCTGGCTGCCAGATGGTTCTGCCCACGTGCGCAGGCCACAGGTGCCAGGGAATTAACAGCCCCAAAGCGGCCCTTGGCTACTGATCAGTGGCAGTTAGCATATAAATACCCCAACTCTCTTGCCTTTGAGTGGAATGATGTCAAGGTGTGTGCAGGGCTAGCCATGGCCCAGAGTCCTGGTTGCCATGGCCACTTGCCTGGAAATGCGCCCTTGGCTGGCCGCTTCCTTCCCTGCCTCACCTCTCCACTCCCAGCTTGGTTCCTAGGACTGTCTCCCAAACAGGCAGTGTCCACTCGGACTCCTCCTCTCAGGGTCGTCTTCTGGGGGAAGCCGAGCTAAGACTCGGCCTTCGAGTGTGGGGTCGGACGCCAACCACCCCCTGCCTCGTGAGCGGTGACCATGCCTCTGCCGTGTGTCTCCTCCTGCCTCGTCACATGGGAAGGGAAGAGCAGAGGAAGCAAAGCCAGTATAGGGCCCGGGCTGGAGGCAGAAGGAGACCGTAAGCCTCGTTCCTAGTGCGACAAGTCCCCTCGAGCAGGAAACCACAAGGGAGTTGGAAGAAACGCGCTCACTCGTTCCAAGTGCTCGGGCCCGAGGACCCGCATCTGCAGGGTGCACCTCTGGGGCACGGAGTGGTGAATGCTACCCCCGGGAACACCGGGGTTTCATGCCTTGTGTCCCATCGTTCTGGCCAACCCATCACGAGCCACAGCTCCTGGCGCTCAGGGATTTGGGGGCGGGGGAGTCAGGGTTAGGGCTCTCTCTCTGGCTCACTGGGTTAGGGTGGTGCCATCAGAACAACCACCAGAGTGACAGGGAGAACTCCCCACGGCCCCCCTGGAGAGCTCTGTGCCTGCCTCTGGTCATAGGGGCCTAAGCACAGGCAGGGCCTGGAGGCCCCCATCCTGACCCTGAAGGATTTCAGAGCTCCTCCTCC
>NW_027917064.1:0-229 GCF_054177405.1 Leptonychotes weddellii
ATGGGAATTAACATAAGAATAAAAAAAAATAAAAAAAAAAAAAAAAAAGAATTACATTAAAGCCATTTATATTCTGGAAACACAATCTTAAAATAATTATATAAAACTTCAATGAGAGCAAATGTAGCATCAATTAAATAAACTGAACTAAAACGGCACCACTGAGCATGAATTTAAACAGAAAACACATCCAGTATCCTACTGTGCTTGTGGATGTTGGGGGTGGGGT
>NW_027917065.1:0-229 GCF_054177405.1 Leptonychotes weddellii
ATAGATGCCATTTGCTATTGCTTTATTATATCACCATTTCCTTAGATACCAAATTGTGTGTTCAAGAAACAGACGTATATACCCAAAATCTATTCAGCTATTCCACAAATAGTAAGGCTAATTAATATCATGAAGAGTAATAACAACTACTGCAACTAAGTCTATGCTCCTAAGGTAATTCTTTGTCTTTTCTCCCTGAGGGATCTCAAAGGAGCTGGCATCAGGTTTT
>NW_027917066.1:0-229 GCF_054177405.1 Leptonychotes weddellii
AAAAAAAAAAAGCCTTCTAGAGGAAAACCCGCATGTGAATGTTTATGGAAACTTTATTCATAATCACACGTGAGAGCAATTAAAACCCTGCACACCGATTTTTTACCAGCTTCTCATAAAATGACCAAGGCTTGAGGTCATAAACATGTCCTCCATTAGGATGTGTATTCAAAGAGTAGGCTATTAGTCAAAATTTAAAGGAAATAAGCTCTCAAGTCCAAAAACATAC
>NW_027917067.1:0-229 GCF_054177405.1 Leptonychotes weddellii
AAACAAATGGAGAAATATCATGTTCATAAAAAGGAAGATTTATGTTCATAAAAAGGAAGAATCAATATTAGTTAGAGTTGACTTCTTCCCAAATTTACCTATATATTTAATGCAATTCCAGTCCAAATTCTGGAAAGTTATTTTGTCACTATCAACAAAATGATTGTAAAGTTTACAAGAAAGGGTGAGAGGAGCAAGATGGAGGAGGAGTAGGAGACCTAAATTTCGT
>NW_027917068.1:0-229 GCF_054177405.1 Leptonychotes weddellii
CATCCTAACATTATAAGATGGACATAGGGAATTTTCTAACAACCTTCTTATCAGTTTCATTTTTCAGGGGATGGGCATCATCTATAATCAGTACTTGAAATTTCAATTTATACTCACCTCTAAGATGCATGAAAAACAATTAACTGCCTGAAAGACAAGTTTAGGCTGCAGTGACTATAATTTCAATACACTTAGAAACGTTCAATTTCTCTCTTGTCAAAGCCAGAGG
>NW_027917069.1:0-229 GCF_054177405.1 Leptonychotes weddellii
CGGCCTCACAGCTGTACTCCCCAGCGTCCTCCTTGCCCACCTGCTGCACCACCAGCCGCCTGCTGCAGCCCTTGGCCTCCACGTGCACTTTGGAGCTCGCACTCAGCTTCTTCCCATCCTTGTGCCACGTCACCTCTGTCTGGGCCTGGGCCACCTCACAGCTCAGGGTGGCGCTGGCCCCCGCCTTGGCCTGCACCTCCCTGCGTGCTGGCTGCTCCTTGGCAAACAC
>NW_027917070.1:0-229 GCF_054177405.1 Leptonychotes weddellii
ACTGGGTATTAAAGAACGCACGTTCTGCATGGAGCACTGGGTGTTATACACAAACAGTGACTCATGGATCACTACATCAAAAACTAATGATGTGGAGCAAGATGGCGGAGGAGTAGGAGACCTGGATTTCGTCTCCTCTCAGGAATTCAGCTGGATAGGGATCAAACCATTCTGAACACCTACAAACTCAACAGGAGATCGAAGAAAGGAATAGCAACAACTCTCTGAA
>NW_027917071.1:0-229 GCF_054177405.1 Leptonychotes weddellii
AAAGCATGAGATAAGGCTCCTGAGTCAAGTTTGAGATCTGGTTGGAAAGACGAGCTGCTCATACATGAACCTGTCCGAGGTGGGGATGGGTAGATGCCCTGTCCACATAGAGACAACAAGAACATCAGGACGGTGGGTCCCCAAACCACCTGGGCCTCATTCCGGCATCCAGGACAGCAGACGTGGACATACAAGTGAACAGGACAGAAAAGAAGGGTTACAGTCGGGA
>NW_027917072.1:0-1398 GCF_054177405.1 Leptonychotes weddellii
GAAGACAGGAGAGGACTGGCCTGGAGAAGAGGCTCAGAGGTGTTCTGGAAAGTTCCAGGGAGAAGCATGGGGCCTGGGCAGAAGCCAGCAGGGGGAAATTTGTGGACCAACTTCAGCAACTAGGAAGTTGTCTGAAAGGGAAGGGGGTTGGGGATGAAAGTCAGGGGTGCCCACTGGTGTGGGTCTCAGCCCCAGGTGGGAGGCTACCCACAGTGAAGTTTGGGGGTCTTCCCGGGCCTGGCCGCACGGTGTATGACAGCAGCCCCACACGCCCAGGATGTGGCCCATGACTCCTCGGATTTGGACTTGGGGGGCCAGGAGTCCCGCACTGACAACACAGGAAACCCACTGGGGGCTCCCTGCCGGTCTGCCCAGGGACTGAGTCACCTGCCCCTCCAGAGAGAAGTTCCCTGGAGCAGATGGTTTACGTCTCTTCACAGCAGGGGACGTCCCAGCAGGAGCAGACGTCCTCCACACTTATCTGTCACCAAGACGGTCCCAAGTTCCGTTTACCTAAAGCTCTTCGAAGGCTGTCAATGATTTTTTCCAGAGCTGCTAGGCTTTTAATCTGATACATTTTTTCTTTCTCCTCTTCTGTGGGAAAAATGAAGCACAATGTTCAAGATTTGACACACAGTGGCTGTCTAATTCCAAACTCGTGTTTTTCCTTTCAACCAGGCTGTCTGGTGCTCTGCCAAGGCTCCTGGCCTCTCTCCTGCACTGTCTCCCCAGTCCCCGTGGCCCCGTGGCCTCGTGGCCCCGTGGCCCCATGGCCCACCACGAACTTTCCATTCCCTCCCGTCAGCTCAGAAAGGTGGCGGGAGCATCAGTGGGATTTCCTCTGCCAACACACACTCTGTCTGCTCGTCAACAAGCATACACCAGGGCTGCTGGGTGCCTCTTTCCCTTTATCTTCTCCACCATGTCAGGCAACGTTCCCTAGAATGTGACAGCTATCATTAAGAAGCCAAATACAAGACGATGCTAAAAAAGATCAGCCATCGGGCGAAGGAGGGTCACTGTCAGTGGCATCCTGCCACTTAGTAGCCTAGGAGAACTATTCCAGCCTAGGAAGGAGAGCCAGTGAGTTTCCGAGAGGTGCCCTGCTGTGTGGCCAGAATTTCACATTAGAGATTCATTCCTTGGAGCCTACTTCAAACCCTCTTCGCCTCACAATCCCGAGGCGTGGCTCAGGAGGACGGTGCTGTGTTCACTATAGGTTTATGTCTTTGGGGAAGGCAGGTGGTTCAAATCAACAATGGGTCCAAAACACTTGGGGTGGCTCGGCGTGTGGAACAAAGGTGCAAGAGACCCACTGTCTGTGAGCCTGTCTGTGTGTCCATTTGGGGCGGAGGCTGGAGCTCAGGGAAGCCTGTCTGGGGGGAGACGGCCCGCCTG
>NW_027917073.1:0-229 GCF_054177405.1 Leptonychotes weddellii
AGACCCTCCTTGGGTTTGGTTAATTTGCTTGAGCAACTCACCAAAACCTTTAACTTACTAGGTCACTGGTTTATTACAAAGGATATTAAAGAATATGTACCAGCAGACTGGTGAAGAGATGTGGAGGGCAAGGTATGGGGACAGGGTGTCCATGTCCCTTCCAGGCGAACCACATTCCCCTACTACCTCTGTGGTTCATTAACCCAGAAGCTCCCTGAATCTGGTCTTT
>NW_027917074.1:0-229 GCF_054177405.1 Leptonychotes weddellii
AGCCCCACCATTTACTGGTTGCACGTCTCGGGGTCACTTTCTCAATCTCGCTGAACCTCAGTTTCTTATCCACTTAATGTCTGTAGTGATATCCATCTTTCAGGTTTTTATAAGAACTAATGTTTGTAAAGTGAAAAGAAAAACATTTCTTGCTTGTTTTTGTTTTTCTCTTTCCCTTCTCTCACAGTGGCCTTTCTATCACAAGCAATGTTTGGACAAAGCTTGGATG
>NW_027917075.1:0-229 GCF_054177405.1 Leptonychotes weddellii
GCCCCTGGCCAGACTTATCAAAAAGAGAAAAGAAAGGACCCAAATAAACAAAATCATGAATGAAAGAGGAGAGATCACAACCAACACCAAAGAAATACAAACAATTATAAGAACATATTATGAGCAACTCTATGCCACCCAATTAGATAACCTGGAAGAAATGGATGCATTCCTAGAGATGTATCAACTACCAAAACTGAACCAGGGAGAATTAGAAAACCTGAACAGA
>NW_027917076.1:0-229 GCF_054177405.1 Leptonychotes weddellii
GAAGAGGAACCTCACTCCAGATAGTCAGACGAAATGACAGACTTCTTTCCTCTTCTCCCATCATCTCCCAGACCCAAAGGCCTCAGTGCAGAGAAGAGGGAAAGAAGAGAAAAGAGAAAACAACCCTCCATCCTGCTCTGGGTTCATGCTGGGAATTCTTCCCTGTCCTGAGAGAAGAGAGCTTTGAATCAAATCAGACCGAAACTGAGAAATTAGCATGACTGAATCT
>NW_027917077.1:0-229 GCF_054177405.1 Leptonychotes weddellii
AGTGTATATTTTTCCAGGGTCATTGTTACCCTGTTAGCATTTTGTTCTATCATTCATCTGTTCTCCTCTGGACAAAATGACAACACAGAAGAACTCACCTCAAAAAAAAAGAACAAGAGGCAGTACCAACTGCCAGGGACCTAATCAATACAGACATTAGTAAGATGTCAGAACTAGAGTTCAGAATGACGATTATAAAGATACTAGCTGGACTTGAAAAAAGCATGGA
>NW_027917078.1:0-229 GCF_054177405.1 Leptonychotes weddellii
CGCTTAACCAACTGAGCCACCCAGGCGCCCTAACCTTTTGCCTTTTTACTTTCAGTACAATTAGATAAATCCCTGCATTGATCTCCATGCCATGCTATATGGACCAGCTTTAAACACACATTCCAGAATAATAATCATCTATTTTGATGCACCCTGTGATATCTGATCAACAAGAAGATGTTAATTTGAAAAGTATCATGTGTTCATCCAGAAACAGGTACCGAGATGG
>NW_027917079.1:0-229 GCF_054177405.1 Leptonychotes weddellii
TTATTGCAATAACCTTTCCATTCTTTCTTCTGCTTGTTTTTATCTTTAATCCCACAAATACCATTTTCCACACAGCAGCCTGAGTGCTTTCAAATTCTAAGAGTTTCTCAGGACACAATAAAAATCTGGATGCCTTCTTTGGCCCATAAGGTCCAACATGTTCAGGCATCCATTTAACCCCCAGCCCTGTCTCTTACTTAACACCTTACCTTTGCTTACAAGGCTTCCA
>NW_027917080.1:0-229 GCF_054177405.1 Leptonychotes weddellii
AGTTTTAATGATGGAGAAAATAGTAAGTTTTCATTTAAAATAGCTAAATTACCTCGTTTGTTGAAATGTGGTTGATTTGTACTTCATTTGAATTACCTGATTCTGTCCAAAGTAAATAGCAAAATATACATTATATTTATAATATAAATATATATTTAAGGAGGAATCTTGAAAATTAAGATAACATTCAGGAGGTCTTGGGCGCCTGGGTGGCTCAGTTGGTTAAGCG
>NW_027917081.1:0-229 GCF_054177405.1 Leptonychotes weddellii
CCCCCCCCCCCCCCCCCCCCCCCCCCCCCCGCCAGCAGTGTTAAACCAGACATCCTGAAATCAGCACGTCTCTTACTCTGACAGCCTGAATGATGGTCGAGGTTAGAAAAACGCAGAAAAATACATTCAACTTTCTGAAGTCCTAGAATTCTGAACCATTTCTCCTTTTGAATGCCTATTTATTCTTTAACAGACACTTTTCAAAGCAAAAGTCACCAGTACCAAAGAC
>NW_027917082.1:0-229 GCF_054177405.1 Leptonychotes weddellii
TGTCAGTGAATGATTTGCAGAGAGTGAGTTCATGTACTGCCCACATGGGTGATTCAGTCAGTGACCTGGGAAGAATTTACTCATTCTCCCAATCCCAGTTCTGTAAATGTCTGTCATTTGTTCTAAAGTGTGGTTTCATTCCAATGTTTCCTTGCTGATTTTGTGTCTGGACGATCCATCCATTGTTCACAGTGTAGTATTGAGAACCCCTTAACTGGATTGTTGTCTA
>NW_027917083.1:0-1398 GCF_054177405.1 Leptonychotes weddellii
CCGCATCGGGCTCCCTGCTCGGCGGGGAGTCTGCTTCGTCCTCTGACCCTCCCCCCTCTCATGCTCTCTCTCTCTTAAATAAATAAAATCATGGGGCGCCTGGGTGGCTCAGTCGGTTAGGCGACTGCCTTCGGCTCGGGTCATGATCCTGGAGTCCCGGGATCGAGTCCCGCATCGGGCTCCCTGCTCAGCAGGGAGTCTGCTTCTCCCTCTCCCGCTCCCCCCTCTTGTGCTCTTTCTCTCTCTCACTCTCTCTCTCAAATAAATAAATAAAATCTTAAAAAAAAAAAAAAAGACTGGAGCTGAAATCAAGAGTCAGATACTGGGATGCCTGAGTGGCTCAGTTGGTTAAGCATCTGCTTTGGCTCAGGTCATGATCCCAGGGTCCTGGGATGGAGCCCCCCCATCGGGGACACAACAGGATACGTGAAAAATAAGGAAGCACACAATCAGAGAAGTCACAGTGAGGCTAGGCATTAGAAGGGGAAGAAAGCACGCTCTGAAAGGGAACTTGAGAGTCTTTATTCCAGCATCTCCCCAAGTGCGTCCCACAAATTCTATTGGAATAAAAATAATCCATGGCCAAGAAAATTGGGAGCATGCAGCATTGCTCTCCCTCTGGAAAAGTCACAATGCACACATCTGAGAAGTCCTGCAGTACAGAAACCTGTCTAGCCCAGAATTTCCCAGACATCTGGAGTCAGAACCCTTTGCAGGAACACCCATCTTATTAGAACTGGTGTTTTCCTCTAGTCTAGCTCTCCCATTTTATAGATAAGAAAATTGAGGTTCAGAAAGGAAAACTGAGGTCACACAACTAGAAAGAGGCAAAACTGTGACAAAAACCTAAGCCTCTTGGCCTCCTGGTCATTGATTTGTTCCCATACCCACTGTTCCCTGCATTTCCTCTTGCTCGGGGTTGGTGAAGGTCTGTCAGGAGTACTGGGGAAGAGAAAGATGAGCAGGACATCTCCACAGAATTTAGGAGAGAAGGAGTCAAGCAATAGTTGGAGCAACAGAAGTATATTTGGTTGGGACCGTTGTCGGGTTTTGGGTTTGTTTGGTTTTTGTTTTGTTTTGCTATGATAATTCTCAAATAACTTTTTTTTTTTAAAAGATTTTATTTATTGGGCGCCTGGGTGGCTCAGCTGGTTAAGCGACTGCCTTCGGCTCAGGTCATGATCCTGGAGTTCCGGGATCGAGTCCCGCATCGGGCTCCTTGCTCAGCAAGGAGTCTGCTTCTCCCTCTGACCCTCCCCCCCTCATGCTCTCTCTCTCTCATTCTCTCTCTCTCAAATAAATAAATAAAATCTTTAAAAAAAAAAGTTTAGGTGGACAGAAAGTGGAGGCATATTTATTTATTTGACAGAGAGAGAGAGACAGCGAGAGAGGGAACAC
>NW_027917084.1:0-229 GCF_054177405.1 Leptonychotes weddellii
AGGATATAAAGAGGCTATGGTAGTGTTAAGGGGAAGAGAGAATTATGCCTTCAACTAGGGTGATGGTGGAAGTGGGGTAAAATAGTGTCTCCATTTTTATCTTTTTTAAAGATACCACAATCATATACAATGGAATATTATGCAGCCATCAAAAGGAATGAGATCTTGCCATTTGCAATGACGTGGATGGAACTGGAGGCTATTATGTTGAGTGAAATAAGTCAAACAG
>NW_027917085.1:0-229 GCF_054177405.1 Leptonychotes weddellii
TTGATATAAAATGATGGAAAATTAGAAAGCTGAAAAGGAGAAAGAAAGCTATTAGATCATAAAGGAAGATTTCAAGACCTCTGCAATTCCATAAAGTGAAATGATATTTATATTATAGGGGTCCCAGGTGGTGAGGATCAGGAGAAAGGGGCAGAAGGATTATTTGAACAAATTATAGTGAGAACTTCCTTAATTTGTATAAGAAGATGGGCATTCAAGCCCAGAAGGC
>NW_027917086.1:0-229 GCF_054177405.1 Leptonychotes weddellii
CCCTCCTTGCGAGCCCAGTTCGGCTTCCCAGTGCCCGCGGCCTCTCAGGGTGCCCGGCGCTCCCCGACCTTCCCTTTCCCACACGGAGCTCCTCGTCCGCCTGCCTTTGGGTTTCTGCCCCATGAGGCTGAGCCTGGCCCCTCCCCTGCGGCTGCAGGCTCTGAGTGAGTACCCAGCCTCCGCCCGTCCCGCCCTGGGCAGCCCTGGTTTGTTTCCACAGCAGCAAAGA
>NW_027917087.1:0-229 GCF_054177405.1 Leptonychotes weddellii
GCTCTGGCTGTGCTTCGTCCAGGGGGCCACTGTGGCGGTGACCGGGGACGGCGTGAACGACTCCCCCGCGCTGAGGAAGGCTGACATTGGCATCGCCATGGGCATCTCGGGCTCCGACGTGTCGAAGCAGGCCGCCGACATGATCCTGCTGGACGACAACTTCGCCTCCATCGTCACGGGCGTGGAGGAGGGTGAGGGGGCAGGGTGCCCGTCAACTCAGGTGACAGGC
>NW_027917088.1:0-229 GCF_054177405.1 Leptonychotes weddellii
CCGAGGGAGTAACTGAGCAGAAGCCTGAAGACAAATCAGTGCATGAGGGCCAACTAGCAGAGTCAAGGTGGGGTGTGAGGGATGCTTATTATTTAGACCTGAAGGGATCTTCAGAAGCATCTTGTCCAACTTACCTGTCCTTTTTTTTCTGCCTTATTTTTCTCCTTAACATTTAACCAGCATCAAATATACTATAAACAGTGCTTACCAGGGTCTTCTTAGGTTCAGT
>NW_027917089.1:0-229 GCF_054177405.1 Leptonychotes weddellii
TTTTTTTGCCTGGCCATGGCCAACTCCAATCCATCCCTGGCCTTCCTTGCAGGTCTCTTGTTCTGAGTCACGAGGAACAAGCCAGAGCACTCCTTATGTGCCTGGCATCCCTCCAGCCCACCCAGACCTTCTCAGAGTCCTCACTACCACCTTCCTACACATGGGCATCGGTCAGCACACATCAAGAGAGATGGAGTGAAGGCGCTCTGTGCAAGGCACCACCCCTTGG
>NW_027917090.1:0-229 GCF_054177405.1 Leptonychotes weddellii
TGCTCTCCCATCACCATCTTAAAAAAAAAATTTTTTTTTTTTTAAAGATTGTATTTATTTATTTGAGAGAGAATGAGATAGAGAGAGAGCATGAGAGGGGGGAGGGTCAGAGGGAGAAGCCGACTCCCTGCTGAGCAGGGAGCCCGATGCGGGACTCGATCCCAGGACCCTGGGATCATGACCTGAGCCGAAGGCAGTCGCTTAACCAACTGAGCCACCCAGGCGCCCT
>NW_027917091.1:0-229 GCF_054177405.1 Leptonychotes weddellii
CAGTGAGATCTGTTGTTTTAACTTGTCCTAGACCTCTGCTCTCTATCCTGATGGTCGCCTTGAAAAATGGCCCACATCCCAGGGGAGCAAAATGGAGCTGGAGTTCCTTAAAGCCTCATTTTCTTTTTTTTCATTTTATTATGTTATGTTAGTCACCATACAATACATCGTTGGTTTTTGATGTGGTGATCCACGATCCCTTGTTTTCGTATAACACCCAGTGCTCCAT
>NW_027917092.1:0-229 GCF_054177405.1 Leptonychotes weddellii
GGCAGGAGTTGAACAAACAGTAAGGAGCCGGCTGGTGTGGCTGGGGGATGCAGAAGGGGAGGAGGGGCCGCTGGGAGGCTGATGGTGTGGCGTCCAGAGGCCACGGGAGGCCCCAGCCTTCGCCTCCATCTGTGACATCGAACCCGCCTCCTGTGCTAGGTCCGTGTGGTGTCCTTGACTTCTGCAAACGCATTTCATCCTCAACAACATTTCGAAGGTGGTATTACAG
>NW_027917093.1:0-1398 GCF_054177405.1 Leptonychotes weddellii
CCCAACTCCTATAGTTCTCTATAGTCAAGAGTCTGGTTTCTGGTTTGCCTCTCTTTTCCCCCCCATGTTGATCTGTTTTGTTTCTTAAATTCCACATATGCTAATTCCAGAGGCTAGGGAGGAATTCTGCAATTTAAGTCAGAGTGATTCTCAGCTTGTACCACTAGTGACAGAATCTGGATTTCTCAGGTCTGACAATTCAGGTCTTCTAATTCACTATTAACAGTACTACTCCATCTGCATTCTAGCTTCCAAATTTGTTTTTTTTTTTTCCTTTTTCAAGTTTTTATTTAAATTCTAGTTAGTTAACATGCAGTGTAATATTAGTTTCAGGTATAGAATTTAGTGATTCATCACTTACATGCAACACCCAGTACTCATCACAACCAGTGCCCTCCTTAATCCCCATAACCTACTTAACCCATCCCTTGCCACCTCCCCTCCAGCAACCCTCAGTCTGTTCTCTATAGTTAAGAGTCTGGTTTCTAGTTTGCCTCTCTTTTTTCCCCTCCATGTTCATCTGTTTTTTTCTTAAATTCCACATATGAATGAGCTCATACAGTATTTGTCTTTCTCGGACTAATTATTTCACTTCGCTTAATACAATATAGTTCCATCCACATTGTTGTAAATGGCAAGATTTCATGCTTTTTTATGGATGGGTTTCCATTGTGTATGTATATATATATACCACTTCTTCTTTATCCATTCATCAGTCGATGGATATTTGGGCTGTTTCCATAATTTGGCTATTGTTGATAATGCTGCTATAAACATCGGGGTCATGTATCCCTTCAAATCAGTATTTTTTTATCCTTTGAGTAAACACCTAGTAGTACAATTGCTGGGTAGTAGGATCGTTCTATTTTTAACTTTTTGAGGAAACTCCATACTGTTTTCCAGAGTAGCTGAACCAGTTTTCATTCCCATCAACAGTGTAAGAGGGTTCCCCTTTCTCTGCATCCTTGCCAACAACATCCTGTGTTGTTAATTTAACCAAATTTGTTGTTCTTGTTGCCTAGTTCTCTCTATCCTTTGAGTTTTATGCCCTTAAAATATCCACCTTAGCATATGATCTCACTGATATGAGGAATTCTTAATTGCAGGAAACAAACTGAGGGTTGCTGGAGTGGGGGGTGGGGTGGGAGGGATGGGGTGACTGGGTGATAGACACTGGGGAGGGTATGTGCTCTGGTAAGCGCTGTGATTTGTGCAAGACTGTTGAATCTCAGATCTGTACCTCTGAAACAAATAATGCAATATATGTTAAGGAAAAAAAAAGAAGAAGAAGAAGGTAGCGGGAGGGGAAGAATGAAGCGGGGGCAATCGGAGGGGTAGATGAACCATGAGAGACGATGGACTCTGAAAAACAAACTGAGGGTTCTAGAGGGGAGGGGG
>NW_027917094.1:0-229 GCF_054177405.1 Leptonychotes weddellii
TGATAATATTTTAGCAGATATTGTCAAACTGCTTTAAGAAGTTTGATACCAATTTATCAGGTGTTTATTTTTCTACAAACTTACTAACTCTGAATTGATATTTTCTGTCTTTGCCATTTTTATAGGTGAAATATATGAACTAATTAATACTTAAACTGCATTTCTTTGACCAAAATAAATGTAAAATAATTTTTAGTAAAAAAAAATAATACTCAGAAATGGGGGCGCT
>NW_027917095.1:0-229 GCF_054177405.1 Leptonychotes weddellii
TACTTTGTCACTGAGAATCTCATTGGATGGGTTCTAGTTTTAGGTGAGTGTCTCAATTTTCTTCTTTGCAGAGGACACAACCATGTTTCCTGCTGCCTGAACAACCACTAAATTATTCTCTTAGTTATCAGTGTCTGCAGAGGCTCCAGAGTAACTTCAAATCTACACTGACTTACCTCTGGTTTCTAGCTCCCTTTTTCATCTATGACCACCGAAATTTCTCTTGTTT
>NW_027917096.1:0-229 GCF_054177405.1 Leptonychotes weddellii
CACTCCCCCTGCTTGTGTTCCCTCTCTCTCGTGTCCCTCTCTGTCATATAAATAAAATCTTTTTTTTTTTAAAAGGAAGTCAAAGAGGAGTAAAATTGAGCAGAAGAGGGAAAAAATTGAAAATATCAGTACGTAGCAGGAGTACAAGTAGATACTGTATTCTGAAACCCTGATTCTAATTGTGCAGGTATGTAATTAGATTGTCATGGGAAGTTTATATTGTAGAACA
>NW_027917097.1:0-229 GCF_054177405.1 Leptonychotes weddellii
GAGCTGGGGCCATGCGGAGATGCTGCTGCTGCCAAGGGGCGCGGAGGACCGCCAGCCACCCCCAGAGGCCTCAGAAGGGAGCAGGCCCGCCCGCGCCTGGATCTCGGACTCCAGCCTCCAGAACCAGGAGAGTCGGGGCTCCTGGGGTTGAAGCGC
The DNA here is from genome assembly GCF_054177405.1 of Leptonychotes weddellii. Classification (NCBI taxonomy): domain Eukaryota; kingdom Metazoa; phylum Chordata; class Mammalia; order Carnivora; family Phocidae; genus Leptonychotes; species Leptonychotes weddellii. The sequence goes on from NW_027917097.1 coordinate 157, forward strand.
CGGCCCGGGGCAGGGTCACGGCGGCCCCGGGACGTCACGTGCCGCAGGCGGCTGTTTGGGGGCCTGGACACCC
>NW_027917098.1:0-229 GCF_054177405.1 Leptonychotes weddellii
CAAGTCATAGGCTTATTTTTGAGAAATTACCTTCCTTAAGTCTGAAAAAACAGAGTTTGGCCATTGCTCTTTTACATAAAATGGTGTTTGATGATAAAAGCAGCTAGCTCAACTCAGAAGGCAAATCTTGTGGCTTTCATTACAACAGATTTGCTTTATGTCTACTTTTTATTTTGTCACACACAAATATGAAAAAGGCATTTGAAAAGTTGATATGAAAAGGGTTGAG
>NW_027917099.1:0-229 GCF_054177405.1 Leptonychotes weddellii
AGACTTTTAACATCGAAGAGACTAATGCATTGCTGCATATAATCTGAAGTCTTAAATTTTAAAACACTGCTCAATTGGGGTCAATTGCTATGTTAGATGTCTTCTAGTTGATCCCACCTCACTCAGATTATCTGTAGCTATAAATGACCACCAACAAGCATTCCCGAGGCTGTGGCTAACACAGCTGCCACAGAACAAATGAGGCTGAGGGTGGTGGGGCACAGAATGA
>NW_027917100.1:0-229 GCF_054177405.1 Leptonychotes weddellii
TTATTGCAATAACCTTTCCATTCTTTCTTCTGCTTGTTTTTATCTTTAATCCCACAAATACCATTTTCCACACAGCAGCCTGAGTGCTTTCAAATTCTAAGAGTTTCTCAGGACACAATAAAAATCTGGATGCTTTCTTTGGCCCATAAGGTCCAACATGTTCAGGCATCCATTTAACCCCCAGCCCTGTCTCTTACTTAACACCTTACCTTTGCTTACAAGGCTTCCA
>NW_027917101.1:0-229 GCF_054177405.1 Leptonychotes weddellii
GAAACACCAGAAATAATGTTCTACCAGCTATCAGGGCATCCCTCTGTCCATTCAAGTTGACACATAAAACTAACCATCACAATGTGCCTCTCTTGGCTTCCATCCATGGGTACCAGCTATTATTCCCCAGGGCCTGTGGGACACAGCAACAGGGATGAGGGGCCTCAGTGGAGATCTCTGTGGACCCAAGATCAGGAGCAGATGAGACAGACTGTGCCCATCTTGGCAG
>NW_027917102.1:0-229 GCF_054177405.1 Leptonychotes weddellii
CCACTTCATCTCAGTAATACTTTTGTCTTCATGTCTACTCTGTGCAATTATGTAAGTATGCCAACTTTTTTATAATTCATATTTGCATGTTTGTTTTTCCCATACTTTTACTTACACCCTGTCTGTGTCTTTATCTTGGATGTGAAATTTTTGTACATAGCATATAGTTGGTTCTTGATTTTTATCCTTTAACTATATTATAATATCTGCCTTTAATTCCAGTGGTAAG
>NW_027917103.1:0-229 GCF_054177405.1 Leptonychotes weddellii
TTTAATTTTTTAGAAAATTGAAGCATCTAAATATTTGACAGTAACAGTGAGAACTTTTTTGTGAGGGCAACAAACAGAAGTCCCTGGTTCATCTCTTTTGCTTTCTTGCCCTCCCTGCCCTCCCCTTTTTCATCACAACAATATCAATAGTAGCCAAGTGGGGGAGAAAGCTGTGTACAAGTCACATTCTTTTGCCTTTAGACAAAATGTATTATCATTTTGAATGAAA
>NW_027917104.1:0-1398 GCF_054177405.1 Leptonychotes weddellii
TGTTGAACCAACCTTGCAGCCCAGGGATAAATCCCACTTGGTCGTGGTGAATAATCCTTTTTTTGTACTGTTGGATCCTATTGGCTAGTATTTTGGTGAGAATTTTTGCATCCATATTCATCAATGATATTGGTCTGTAATTCTCCTTTTGATGGGGTCTTTGTCTGGTTTTGGGATCAAGGTAATGCTGGCCTCATAAAATGAGTTTGGAAGTTTTCCTTCCATTTCAATTTTTGGAAAAGTTTCAGAAGAATAGGTATTAATTCTTGTTTAAATGTTTGGTAGAATTCCCCTGGGAAGCCATCTGGCCCTAGGCTTTTGTTTTTTGGGAGATTTTTCATGACTGCTTCAATTTCCTTAGTGGTTATAGGTCTGTTCAAGTTTTCTATTTCTTCCTGGTAGTTGATACATCTCTAGGAATGCATCCATTTCTTCCAGATTACCTAATTTGCTGCCATAGAGTTGCTCATACTGTGTTCTTATAATTGTTTGTGTTTCTTTTTTTTTTTTTTAAGATTTTATTTATTTGACAGAGAGAGACACAACAAGAGAGGGAACACAAGCAGGTGGAGTGGGAGAGGGAGAAGCAGGCCCCCCGTGGAGTAGGGAGCCCGATGTGGGGCTTGATCCCAGGACCCTGGGACCATGACCTGAGTCAAAGGCAGGCGCTTACGACTGAGCCACCCAGGCACCCCAAATTGTTTGTATTTCTTTGGTGTTAGTTGTGATCTCTCCTCTTTCATTCATGATTTTGTTGATTTGGGTCATTTCTCTTTTCTTTTTGATAATTCTGGCCAGGGGTTTATCAATCTTGTTAATTCTTTCAAAGAACCAGCTCCTAGCTTCATTGATCTGTTCTACTGTTCTTTTGGTTTCTATTTCATTGATTTCTGCTCTGATCTTTATTATTTCTCTTCTCCTGTGGCGTTTAGGCTTTATTTGCTGTTCTTTCTCCAGTTCCTCTAGGTGTAGGGTTAGGTTGTGTATTTGAGACCTTTCTTGTTTCTTGAGAAAGACTTGTATTGCTATATACTTTCCTCTTAGGACTGCCTTTGCTGCATCCCAAAGATTTTGAACAGTTGTGTTTTCATTTTCATTTGTTTCCATGAATTTTTTAATTCTTCTATAATTTCCTAGTTGACCCATTCATTCTTTAGTAGGATGCTCTTTAGCCTCCATGTGTTTGAGTTCTTTCTGACTTTCCTCTTGTGACTGAGTTCTAGTTTCAAAGCATTGTGTTCTGAAAATATACAGGGAATGATCCCAATCTTTTGGTACCAGTTGAGACCTGATTTGTGACCTAGGATGTGATCTATTCTGGAGAATGTTCCATGGGCACTAGAGAAGAATGTGTATCCTGTTGCTTTGGGATGGAATGTTCTGAATATATCTTTGAAA
>NW_027917105.1:0-229 GCF_054177405.1 Leptonychotes weddellii
TGCGCTAGAAGCACAAACTTTGGCACACCAGTACCTCACAAACTACCTGGCACATAATAGAAGAATGAATCACTGTACAAACGAGTGAATCAATGATTAAATTCGTTAGCACAGACCTCTAGTTGTAACACATATCTGATGAGGGAGCAGAGGGCAAGCTGAGGACCAAGCAAACTGCCCCCTCCCCACTCTTATTTCTCAGGTAGTCCTAGCTGCCCTAAAACTAAGG
>NW_027917106.1:0-229 GCF_054177405.1 Leptonychotes weddellii
CATTCTCTCTCTCTCAAATAAATAAATCTTAAAAAAAAAAAAAGAAAAGGAAGATAGCAGGAGGGGAAGAATGAAGGGGGGGAATTCGGAGGGGGAGACGAACTATGAGAGATGATGGACTCTGAAAAACAAACTGAGGGTTCTAGAGGGGAGGGGGTGGGAGGATGGTTTAGCCTGGTGATGGGTATTAAAGAGGGCGCGTTCTACATGGAGCACTGGGTGTTATGCA
>NW_027917107.1:0-229 GCF_054177405.1 Leptonychotes weddellii
ATGCCTTTTGTCTTGACAGACAGGATGACGCCAGGAATAGAACTGTGAGGAAGAAATGGTCAGACCTTCAGTCTATTTCTGTCTCTCAAACTGTGTGACCTAGGGCAAATCAACATCAGAGACTTTCAGTTTCCTCATTCATCAGGAAGATCATACCTACCTGCCATTTATCAGGCTTGTTTTGAGCCTTAAGTGAAGCGAGGGACGTAAGAGCAGTCTATGAGCTTTA
>NW_027917108.1:0-229 GCF_054177405.1 Leptonychotes weddellii
TTCTGCACAAGTTAGCTTGTCTGGGACCCATAGGAGAAAACTCGTGCCCTTTTTTTAACCATCCTGCACTGCACTGGACAAAATACCAGCAGATTTGGAAGAAATGGACCCACTCATTTCTTTTGAGTGCTGTCTCCAAAGCCAGACCAGGACCTTTTCTGAGGACCTCATGTGGATGCCACACTAACTTATACAAAATAAGGAGCATCCTCACTTAAGGAGACGAGTG
>NW_027917109.1:0-229 GCF_054177405.1 Leptonychotes weddellii
AAGATGTCCATCGACAGATGAATGGATAAAGAAGAGGTGGTATATATATACAATGGAATATTATGCAGCCATCAAAAGGAATGAGATCTTGCCATTTGCAACGACGTGGATGGAACTGGAGGGTATTATGTTGAGTGAAATAAGTCAAACAGAGAAAGACATGTATCATATGATCTCACTGATATGAGGAATTCTTAATTGCAGGAAACAAACTGAGGGTTGCTGGAGT
>NW_027917110.1:0-229 GCF_054177405.1 Leptonychotes weddellii
CTGCTCTGAGGCAGAGGGTTGGAAACCGTCTCTTCTGCTCTGACTCATGGAAGAGTCACAGAAAGCCACCAGGGAAAGCCGCCAGAGAACAAAAGCCCCCAAAACTGATCCCCGCTGAGCCCATCCCCCCGCCACAGGGGGGCAGGGCAACTCCGCCCAAACAGGGTTGCCTGAGTAACAGCGCAGCAGGCCCCTCCCGAAAAAGACAGGCTGGGAATACAAGAGGCCA
>NW_027917111.1:0-229 GCF_054177405.1 Leptonychotes weddellii
GTCAAAGGGAAGGGGGCATGCTGCGAGTATCAGATTACAAAGTTTCTTCAAATTTCTACTAGTAAAACTACTTTTGCAAAATTCCTCTAGTGCATTTTATTCAGTTCAATATTAACTATCAGTGATATATATTTATATATGCAAAGCATATATTTTATGTGCGTGTGTATATATATATGTGTGTGTGTGTGTGTGTGTGTGTGTGTGCAGTAATGAGACTCAAAAAATG
>NW_027917112.1:0-229 GCF_054177405.1 Leptonychotes weddellii
ATAAATAAAAAATAAATTAATTAATTAATTAATAACCAAGATTCAATTTAGCAAAATGTTTACCCACAAATTTTCATCTCACGTTTAGTGAGCAAAATCAGATATAATTTTAAAACCCATTGTCCTTGAATCAATCACAGTCCTTGTCTTCACCTAATAAAATAAGATGACCTGTGTTTTTATCAGGCATCTCTCTTTGTGACCTTTTTTCATATCAGCAAATAATTTC
>NW_027917113.1:0-229 GCF_054177405.1 Leptonychotes weddellii
GTGCCTACCTCCACCACGGACTTGGAGTCCAGCCGGAAGTTGAAATCGCCAAACACAAAGTAGGACACGTTCTCGAATCGCTGGTCGATGATTCTGGGAGGAGAGAAGGGGACAACGTTACTAGCATGCCACTCAGCCCCCCTTGCACCTTGCGCCCCCCGCACGTGCCTTCCACGCACTCCTGGGCAGCACAGTGACCGCGCCGCACACCCACCACCTCCCTTCCACC
>NW_027917114.1:0-12791 GCF_054177405.1 Leptonychotes weddellii
AAGATTTTATTTATTTTTTTGACAGAGAGAGACATAGCGAGAGCAGGAACACAAGCAGGGGGAGTGGGAGAGGGAGAAGCAGGCTTCCTGCAGAGCAGGGAGCCCAATGTGGGACTCGATCCCAGGACCCTGGGATCATGACCTGAGCCGAAGGCAGACGCTTAACGACTGAGCCACCCAGGCGCCCTCATTATCTTGATTGTAGTGATTTCACAGGTATATATCCATGTGTCAAACCTTATTAAAGTGTATGCTTCATGTGCAGTTTATTGTGTGGTTAACTGTATCTCTATAAAGCTGTTGATTTAATAATGGTGCATAAAGAGCATTTGAATGGGCAGGACTTGGTGAATGATTTGATATGGGTGATGGTGATGGGGGAGCAATTACAGATAATGAAGACTCCCAGAGTTTCCCAAGAAATAAAATAAAAATGGTGCCAGCTGGGGCGCCTGGTGGCTCGGCCAGTTAAGTGTCCAACTCTTTGATTTTGGCTCAGGTCATGATCTCAGGGTCATGGGATCGAGCTCCGTGTCAGGCTCTGCACTCAGCAGAGGAGTCTACTTGAGGATTCTCTCTCTCCCTCATCCTTCTGCCCCTTCCCCATTCGCACTCTCTCTAAAATAAATAAATTAATCTTTTTAAAAAAATGGTGTAGGGGCACCTGGATGTCTCAGTTGGTTAAGCATCTGCCTTCGGCTCAGGTCATGGTCCCAGGATCCCGGAATCGAGCCCCACGTCGGGTTCCCTGCTCTTCGGGGAGTCTGCTTCTCCCTCTGCCCCTCCCCCTGCTCCTTTCTCTCTCTCTCTCTCTCTCTAATATATAAATAAAATCTTTTAAAAAAAATGGTGTAAACTCCCATCATCAGGCCAACTTCTTGAGGAAGTAATTTGTACATTTGCTCACTGATGAGATTACCATTTGGGCTTACTCTGAAAATTACACACCAAATGGCCAAATTTTCCAAGGCACAATTCCATTTGTTTATTTCTACTTCATATAAAAGGGACTAGGTTTGCAATCACCCAACTTAAAAACTGCTCATTTGTTCAAATTTAATTATTGATTACTTACCCTGAGTAAGGCTCTACAACAGAGCCTAAAAAGTCAGTGTGATCAATCTTAAATTACCTTCTCTCTGCCAATCCCCAGCCCTTTATCTAACTCCCCCAGCCCGCAATAACTATGGCCGCCTGGTGGCCGGGGCAGGAACTGTCTCACCCAGCATAGCCCCAGCATCGCTTTCTTCCCATTCTATTCATTTGTTCTTTCATTCCGTATTCATCAAAGTGTCCTTCCAAACTACCACTGACAAGTTATGACCTCCACCCTCTGTTTACCAACATTCCCACCATACTTGATTCTATAGCTCCTTCCTCTTCGCTTGCTCTTTTGTCTAGTTTCCCTAAAATAGTCTTCCTCTTTTATTACACTTAAAGCCTGAGGCAGTGTGCTGGTGAAATGCCATGTATTACACATAGGGTAACATGCAGGAACGTGCTTAGCACGGGCCTGACATGCTCTGGGCGCTCGATAACCCACGCAATCACCACTGCCAGTCCTGGAAGTATTCCAAGTACGCCCCTCCCTCCAGAAAGTCCACAGGGGTCTCCTGCTCTCCAGTTAAGCCTGCCCTAGCAGTCAAGTACTCAAGTTATTCAATAGCCTATCTGGGGTTCGGCAACCATTGTTCCGTTTTCCATTCAACTGTACCAGAGGCATTTTTGTGGGCTAGCCTCGGTGTCTAAACATGTTTTTAAGAGAAAGTGGGTGTTCAGTTGCCAACTGCCCAAAATCAACTCGCATGCAATCTTCCTAAACAACACTGTCCACACACTGGCACTCACCAAATCATCTGACGAAAGACACCCAAAGTTTTTGGGTACCATTTTGTGATAAGGGTAAAAAGAATACCCAAGGATGGAAGCTAGATGCCAGATACTAGCAGAAACCTCTTATTTCAGGAATTAAGAGTAAAGTGTCTTATATAGATAGAACTTTCTAGTTTTCAAAGTGCTTTCACATCTTTTAAACAGCTTCTGAGGAAGAAGCTGAACAGGAAGTGGACGCTCCACTCCATGTGGCAATTCAGAAAGTGGAAGAAGAGAAATGGTGCTGCGTGTTGTTTTGGTCCAGGAGCCCTCTCCTAGCAACACTACTGTTCTAGGAGTTTTTAAAGTGCTCCTCCTACACATTGCCTCCTTTGAGTTTTATAACCATTAAGTCATTAGCTCAAGGTCACTCAGCTACTAAGTGACCACGGCAAGGATTCTAACAAAGCAGGTCTTTTGACTCCAGGATAGAAACCACACATAGCTTTGGGACCAATGGGTTACAGAATCACAGAATGTAAGTGGTGGAGAGGGCCGTGAAGACAGTGCAGTCCAAGCCCTTCGCGTTGCTTATGAGGGAACTGGGGAACTGCTCCAGGTCACAGAGTAAAAGGCAGGTTCCAGACTCCAGACCCCACAGTTCCCCACTCTGTCAACCACATCTCTTGGTATCTGTAGCCAGCATTCTAGAGGTTTCTCAAGGATAAGAAGAAGTCTTACCTAGAAAAAGCCCTGGATGTCCTAAGATTAGGCTGTAACTTGGCTTCTGGGAGATCCCTGTTACTATAAAAACGCTTCTAGCCTTTACCTTTTACCCAGTGTGCCTTCCCTCCACCATTCATGACACTCCCTTTAGCAACCAAACCTAAACAAGAGCATGGCCAAAATGCAAACAGGTTTGTGCCCACAACTACAGCTGTGATAATCATTTCATGTTTATCACCCTGCTGATCTGTGCCTAGGGCTCGTGTGGGCAAAGACTGCTTCTACTCCCATGCTCCTTGTTATACCATGGAAATTTCCACAAAATGAAACACTGCCAAAATAGAGAAGAGGGCAAGTAGCTTCAGAGATGGGTAGATCTTACTGTATTCACCACTCCTGGTTGACAGCTGAAGCTCTTACCCTCCCACTTCCCTCCTAGGGCATTAAGTGGTCTCTCCCCACCATGAGGGAACCAAGCAGAAATCGAGGACAAACTCAATCTCCGCCCGCCTTAGTAGCCCAAGCACACAGGTCAATAGTCCATTATGGCTTTCCTGTACAGAAAAGACCATGACCAATTCCTGGCTGCTGCCATATATACACTTTTTTTTTTTTTCAGGTAAGTGGACAAACTTAACTGGTCAGTGAACATCTATCATGGGCAGACCTCAAAGAGAGGCTAAAAAGGAGGTACATATGGCCTCGACCTCCCAGAACATTTAGTCCAGATGGAGAGAGTGGTCACAGGGCTACTGTGCTGGCAGAAACCCAGGCTCCCACTATTTAGACAAGTCCCCCGGTCCTGCAGGAGACTGTGGAGATGACAGTAATGGACATCCGACTCCCAGCTGCTGGGCTTTTCTAACTACAGAAGGATGACCCGAGGAATGACACTGACATGACAGTGTGCAGAGTGCAGCCCTGCCTTTCCATTTCCGCACCTGAAGAAAGTGAGGGCTACGAACAGCCTACTTCGAGTAGTGGGTTGGGCAGCTCCTGATGCCTGTAAGGATCCCTTTCCTGTGACCACACAGGTCCATAAAAGATCTATACAAATGGGAGTCAGGTTGAAAAAAATGACCTCAAACTCCCCTGGTCTCAACTCCTTACATCCTGAAGGCTGCCACAGAGAAGCCATTCTGAAATCCAGATGAGCAGCTGTTCAAGGGAAGGGGGCAAAAGAGGAATGTCTCAGTGTCTCCAGAGGAATCCGAGAGCCTTCTGCCCCACCGTTAGTCTGGCCCTAAGAGGGGAGGATCAAGAGGATTCAATAACCACAATTAAATATCAATCTTCACTTCTACCCTAACCAAGGTAGGCAGAACCAAAAACAAGACCAAAGTCACAACACATGTGGACTCCTTCTTATCTCCTTCCTCACAATTTAAGCTGGAATAGTTGAGAATTATGACTACAATTGCAAGTGCCTCGACATATTTCAAAGCTGGCTTTTCAAAAAGGAAAAAAAAAGTTCTCCAGTTTTCCATTCTCTAATCAACCATTAAATCAGTAAATGGACAAATCACTTTGGAAAACCCAGTTTAGCCAGCTGCAGTCTAATTAGATCATACATTCCCAGCCCCTTCAACCCTGTGCCGCTCAGTGGCACTGTGAAGTGGTCATGTAGCGTCACCCCTGCCTTAAACACAAAGCCCAGCAGTGTTTACATTTAAAGGTGTGGTTACCCACGTGTGGTTCTAATTACAGAATCGCACTTCATCTACAAGGCAGAAACCAGCTTTACCCAAGCCTCCCTCTCTTCTACGGAAGACCACCTAACGTTTATGCAGCACCAGCTCTGCCGAGGCGGAAGCAGAGCGATGGCGGATACCAGGCAAGGAGAGAAAATAGAAACAGCGCTTCGATACACGAATGCAGCTCTCACTGCAGAGTCCAGTGTTCAAAAGGCAGAGGGAACTATTCCACAGGTAGAACCTGCCCATGTGGTATTCAAGCTGACGACTTAGGACACTCAACACTCCAAATCTCTCCACTACCGTGACTGAACCCCCGGGGATCTGAGAAGCCCCCGAGAATGGCTTCCCCAGGACAGACAGCCCGGCCCTGGAAAACGAGGCCACCAGCCACGCTGCCTCCCCAGCACTGGCCTGCCGAGGGAACCAGCAGCTCCCACTAGCCTTTCGCTCCTCCTCTCTGCAGTCCTACCCCTAGGCTCACCCAGTCGCCTTCTGCCTAAGCTGTCACCACCCCCTGCCTGCCCCCAGGCCGTGGAGGGAAGACGTGTGTCTTCCTGAGGTGCTCCTACACTTCAAGGTCGTTATTTGTTGCTGATTTCACTTTTGCCTTAACCCTGTTCTTCACAAGTTTACTGTAAAAGCGCCTGCCTGAATTTGAGTTACATTCTTTGTTTCTGTTTCTCTCAGACACAGTCACACACTCACAGCCTCCCCTTCCCCCTGGCAGACAAGTGGAAATTTCCACTGAAGCGCTTGGTGGCTCCCGGTGGGTGGGGGATGGGAGGGATTTGAAACCATGGAGCATCTTCGAGCCTTTCGCAGGCTCGGAAACAGATCCATCTGAATGCCAGTTTCTAGACTGTTTCAGTTAAACCTTGCTGGATTCAGGCTTCACTGAGATAGTGAATTCTTCACCTTAAAACCAAGGAACCCTCTGCATGGAAAAGCCCTATTCTTTTTATATCTGTTGTGTCTCATACATTTTTAAAACCACTAAACCTAGTGCAGAATCCTTACAAATCTCAAGATGCTGCCCCTAAAAAAGAAACCTCCAAGGCCACAGAAGCTCTGCCTTGAAACCCAGTTGTGGAGCACCTTCACACAAGAATGGGGTCAGGATGCTGGCCTGGACTTAATGCTGGCAGGAAAGCACGAGAACATGGAAATGTTAGCTAACAGGAAAACTACAGAGAAGAATCAATCTCCTCTAGAGAGGGTGCCAGCTCTCTTGGAGTAAGCTGCAGACACATTTGGGGAGCGAGTCAGTAAAATTCCACTGATTCACCACAGAGCCGGTTATTTTTATCATTCTGCTTACCCGTAAATAGAAGGGCATCTTATATGTAGGCCAGCAGATCTTATAAGCACCTATTCACATTTTAATAGATGAGAACGAAGAAAGAAGGGACAAAACAGGCAAGAAAAACCTTCTTCACCACGTAAGAGTTCCTTTACACACGCCTTCTGGAGTAAGTCCTATCTCAATGCAGTAAAATCAGACGTGGTTAGAACGGTCAAAGCCCATCGGGGGCATCCTTTTCCAAACAAGCGCCAGCCCAACACTGAAATATGGACCACAGTCTGTTCTACAGTTCTCTCTCCTCCACCAAAAGCCTGCTCAGTCTCAGTCCAGCCCCATCTAGTGGAAAGAGAGCCTTACACTGCTATGTGCAGCCCTGGCGTCTGACACCGGAGTGCTTCTGGCAGCCGGCGCCTGACACCACGACTCAGAAAATGCCTGACCCTTTTTAGCAACCCCACCATTGCTCCCCTCTGCATATGTCACAACACCACCTTTTAGACTCTGAGGAATACAGTAAGAATCTTCTACACCAACCTTCCCTTGCTCAGAGTTGATAAAGGTGAGCATCTGAAGGTACAAAGTAGAAAAACTCTATGGGCCCCCAGGAGACCAAAGCAAATGCAGAGCTGAGAATGCATCTCAGAACTTGTAAGACCTACCCCCCAACTGCTTCCCCAACTCTGAGTCAGGCTCCAATCGTTTCCAGACACTGCTGGAGACAACAGGTGGTGAGTAAGGCCAGAGCCTCCATCTAGAAATCTGGTCCAGAAGACTCAAACTCCCAACCACCCCAACATGGCCCAAAGAGAACGGGGGCATCTGGTTAACTCCTTCCTCGTCTAATTCACATCACCTGGGGGACAACTTAACTAATATCTGGAATATAACAAGTGTACTTGAAATTTTGGCATATCTTGGTCATAGACTTGATACAGTAATAAATACCAGGTACTACCTCCTCCCCCGGGGAGACTCCCCAGGTAACCCTGAGGCAGCAGTGTACCTCTCTTACCTATGCACTTTTCTACCCACACATCTTTCTTTTGGGCCTACCTGGCAGGTGTGTACCAGCGGTAGGGATTTGGGGGAAGGAGGCGAGGATGGAGAATGACAGAGACAATCACCCAAAAGATGGGAAGCAACTGTAGCAGAGACTGGTTGTCAGCCAGGCCAGGTGAACACTGCTGTGCTAGGCCCCCGCCCTTGTTTATCTCTTGGCTGGTGCCTAGGTTAGCAATGTGCAGGCAAGTCCCTGATTCAACTGAAAACTCCTTGTGACCAGGAACCACAACAATCACAAGAACCATCCCGAGACCTAGGAATACCAGCAGGATATACATTTCCTCCCATAAAATGTAAGAGAAACAAACACATAATACCAACAGTATCACAATGTGATGTGGATTCTCGGAGGGCATCTAGGCTCACTCGTTAGCCAGCTAAAAAAACTAGCTCTCACATACCAACCTCAGGATTCAAACCAGTGCCTCACCAAAATTATAGATACATGCCATGCCTCCACGGATGTTCCAAGAGTTAAAAACTTTCAAATGCTAAGTTCGTAACAAACAAGTCCACTATTTCTTCTTAATCACTTGGAAAAATTGAGCCTTTCCAGCACCCAGCACATAATCCTGGCACATAATCCACTTAATACACGTTTGTAACACCCTATGTGACTATGTGCAGCGCACATACAGACCTTACCAAATGAACAAAAAGCCTGGTACAAACATCACTGGGGGTAGTGACCCGAGGGGAGGACTGGTGGAAGTCACGAGAATATCAGACTATCCTTAAGTTCCACACTACAGACATATGACACACCACTCAAGTTTAAATCTCTACCCCGGTAACTCCAAAATACATTAGCCCCTCATCTCCTCTTTTACCAAAAGTCACTGTGAAGAATATTAATGAGTGTTACAAAAATAAAAGGTAACAGTCAAATAAAGTTGATAAATGAAGGCAACTAACTGCAGGGCTTCTCACCATTATTATACTCACGAATGCTGCGCATCTCTAGAAGGGATCCCACATCTAAATGCTTGCACTCTCTCTCTCTCTCTCACACACACACACACACACACACACATACACACACACCATTTTTTGGTGGAGCATAACTGTATAACTAGTATTTCAGAGACCATACTTTGGAAAACACTACCTTAAACAAATACATACGAGACATCGATTAATACCAGAAAAACAAGCGTAAACCATGAACCTCCCCAACTGGGAGGGAGGTTCTGTGTCTATATACAATACACACATATATTACACTCTACAAATGTTGCTCCCCCTTTGCTGAGGGGTCTGAGAAGTAACAGAACCAGAGATAAAATCATTAAATGTAAATGAACAAAGTGACAGTGACAGCAAGAGTCCTTGGTGGGGCACATGCACCTTGTCAGGAATCCGGAATGTGGGGCTAAGTCAGCAGTTCAGGCTTAGTTCCGGGGCAGTTCTTCCAGGATCTGAATTTATTCCATCCACAAAAGAAAAACAGCACCACCCAACCCCAGCACTGCACGCAAAGGCCTGACAACTAAGGAGTTGATACAGCGGTTCTCAAAGCGTGGTCCTCGGGACAGCAGGATCAGCAATACCCAAGCAGTTGCGAGAAGTGCAAATTCTAGAATGCCAGTCACACCAACCCTCAACAAATTCTACTTGGAAAGGGGGCAAAAGAAAGCACTCCTCATGCACATCCCTGAAAGCACATGAATGAGGGAACAGGCTTCCCTCCCTGTTCAGTGCTTTCCAACTGAGAACCTGGCTAATGATCCTTAGCTGAATTTTATACGCTCCTCTCTAAACAAAAAGGCAAAAGGACTCAGAGCCTTGCTGTTAAAATGAAACCCCTTTGTGGTTAAATTTAAAAAAAAAAAAATGTTACACACACAATCTCCATCCCTCTCCGTTATGACTGTGGCAGAGGAATCGCCACTATGCATTTCCTGTTGCCTAGCAACGCCGCGGGCACTCTCTTCAGAGGTGTTCTCAAGAAGCTGAACGCTAGCACAAAACAAGGTGAAGCAATCAAAAGAGGAAATGTGCAGTATGTGCCGCACCTTGGCAGAGGCTTAAATGCAGGAAGAACGCCTCAGTGTGAGGCGTGACCGCACGCAGGCCTCTCCCGTGGGCAGCACTGGCGCAAGAGCCCAGCTCCTCGTGGGTGAAGCGGCACCATCCACACTCCGCACCGTCTGGAGAGCACACGGAGAGATGATCTCTTCTGACCCCCCCAGCAACGTGGGTGGGAGGATGGCCACCTGAGCTCAGTATCCAAGGAAGCAAGAATCGGAGAAGCTGAAGACTGGGTGAAGGCCACACTGCTGGCAAGTACCGGAGGGAGAATGGAGTCTTCAATGCCTGGACCTTCCCACTACTAAAAACTCATTTCCATCTTCTCTATCACTACTTCTAGGAAACTCAACAGTATCAGAGATTTCTCCTCCAAACCAGAAATCATGAGTGTAAAAATAACATCACCAGGGGTCAGAGAAGCTTCAGATCAACTCAACAAGCAAACCGGTATCAAAGAATTTCTACAAGGATAGTTATTACTACAGAGTCAAATCTTTGATATGTTTGAGGAAAGTGCTATATACTTTTGTAAGAAAAAATTTCGTAACAGAGGATTGTGATTATTGTCTGGAGTACATAAAACCATTTCTCTATTGTGGGTCAGGTGCTGGTTACACACAACATTACTGAAAATACCTTTTGCTTGTTACCTGCAACCCCCATTATTTACAAAGGATGCACTGAGTATGTGGACAGCACATTGCTCACTGAGGCGTTTTAAAGGCAAAGCTGAAGAAATGTCAAGGGAAAACTGTGCTTAGGTTGACAAGAAAAGTTTCCCACAGGGCACCTGGGTGGCTCAGTTGGTTGAGCGACTGACTGCCTTCAGCTCAGGTCATGATCCTGGAGTCCTGGGATCGAGTCCTGCATTAGGTTCCCCGCTCAGTGGGGAGTCTGCTTCACCCTCTGACCTCCCCCCTCTCATGCTCTCTCTCAAATAAATAAATAAAATCTTTGAAAAAAAGAAAGAAAAGAGTTTCCCGCAATCAAAAGCTTACACGCCTGTTGCTCCTCACATGACTTGTTTTTGTACTCTGATTATGGTTTATTATGGGCCAGCTTTACTGGAGTCCATTTAAATCACAACACCACTAGAGTATGTACCCACACACCACCTGGCACAATGGAGATCTACTGAGAAATTAAAATCATTTCTAAGATGAACTAAACAGTATTCTTTACAGCCTATCAAAGACATTTGTCAAGGTTCATGAAGAAACTTACCCTCCTCTACTGTGCCGCTGACTGTGGGAGGAAATCTTATAAGGCAGTGTTCGGTCACCCAGATTCTCCAAGTTCCTCACTATCGCCCCTCTGTCCATCAGGGCTTCTACTGTACGTTTCAAGGCAGCAGCAGTCTCTGGCTGTTTTTTTGTTTTCATTTTTAAAGAGAAGAAAAAAACATATCAGAATCAATATAAGAACTAGAATGATTAAGTCTGGTCAGTTCCAATCATAACAGCTCTATCGGCAGGGAAAAAAGCAACAGAAACTGTCTAGCTAACTTAAAATTTAAAGAGAGAGACATTTAGTGTAAGGATACGAGATAGCTCACAGATACGAAGGACAATCTGAAGAACCAGGCCTCGGAGAGTTCAGGAACCAGAGCAGCTGCAGGGATCTGGGAAGCAGGAACTAAGAAATGGCTTCTTCAGAGCACCTTGGCCAGGATGAATCCACGCCAATCACTGTCAGTCCTTGTATCCCATGACTCAAAATCCAAATTCCAGGGGAAGAGCATCCCATTCTCTTGGCAGGACACTTTGACTGACCATCCCACCAGAACCACAGCCAGTGGGAAAAGGGGTTGTGCCCAAAGAAAAATAGGGAGATTATAACCAAAAGGGGAAAAGGATGAGTAAGACCCAATCTCTGCTCTCTTGGAGCTTACAATCTAATAAAGGGATTAACACAAAAAGCCACCTCAGAAGACCAGAGGGCAGAACAAAGGAAGTGACACAGAGACCGGAGAGCTTGTGAAGGAAGGCACATTCAGTTGGGAAAATGCCCTGAAGAGTGACAACGGGAGATGCAAAGAACCGATGAAACAAGCTCTGAGTAAAGGAACAAAGGCAAGAAAGTATGAGTGCACCGAGGAAATGAGGAGGAGGAGTTCCACTGGGTGATGATCAGGACACAGGAGGGCTGAGAGGTAAAAGGCTGGGTGCAAGCATATAAATACTAAATACCTGTTAAGAAAACAAAATTCAAACAGTATAAAATCCTACCACCCAGAGATCAAAGACTTTAAACACTTTGGTGAACTTCTTTCCAGATCTCTCTCTTTACATATGTATTCACAAAAGAACTTTGGAAGCAAAGATACTTTACAGGGTAAACCTGAGAAGATGCAGCTAAGGTAATGTGGAGAACGGGAACGAGGCAGAGATGTGGCAAAGGAGGGGCCCCAAAATATGGAGGCTGGGAAAATGGTATTGCTGCTAACAGCTACAGGGAAATCTGCAGAAGCTGGTTGGGAACAATAAAAAGATGAATTTGACATGCTGAGTTGGAGTTGCCCACAGCTCCTCAAGGTTGACCTCTCAGGATGTAAAGCTTAAGCTCAAAATAACAGGGCGGGTTAGAATTACCCATTTAAGAATCACCTGCACAGGAGAGCTGTCTGAAGCCCCAGGAATAGGGGCGATTGTGGAGGGAGGGTGCACGGGGGAAAAGAGAGCAACAGAACCTTAGGGAACACAACCATGTGGGGGCTGACAAGGGAACTTGAAGTCAGAGAAGCAAACAGAAAAGGTAGTCAAACAGTACAAGGAAAATCAGGCCCACCTTGTCACAGAAACCCGGGGAAGACGCAGACTCCAGAATGACAGGGTAGAGGATGAAAAGAAAGCAAATGCCACAGTATGGGGGTTGTATGGGTCACACAGCAGGATGGGGCTAGAAGCTAGACGGCCACTTCCCATGGTAGAGGCATGACAGCAATGGAAGGAAAGAAAAAGCACGAGAGCCTGAGGAGCAAACAAGTCTGAGCAGAATGTCTTAGGAGGCAGAGAACGCGAACAGGTTAGTAGTTAAAGGGGAATGAACCAGTCAAGAGGACAAAATGTAAGATGTTGTTTTAAATAACAACAATGGCAAGTCTGATTTTTTGTGTAACTGCTGTGAGCCCACTACTGGTCTAGTGTTTTACTGTTATATATTTAATCTTCACTGGGGGGAAAAAAAAAAAAGAGCAAAGAAGGTTTACCGATTTGGAAATTGGGGCCTCTGAGAGATGCCAGGACTCTGAGAGGACACGGCAGCTAGTAAATGGAAGAGCCTGGTGCAAGGGAAGTAACACCAGTGGAAAAAATCGGGGGACAGGCGGAGGATGCCAGAGGACACCTCGGCAAGGAAAAGGGACAATTCTCCTCAAAGACGTAATTGAAGGGATGCAGGCAAAGAGAGCACCAAGTGCAGGAGTGAACCTAAGGATACCTTCCGGTGGCTCATTTCAGATCAAGTGAAAAGAACAATGGAGAATCATTTTAAGCGTGCACTCCAGTAACCAAAGAAAATCCACCATTCCTATAAATTTTCTTTCTGACCCGAATTCTGTTAAAATGCTGTGAATGCACTATTAGTTTAAGGTTGAGAAATAAAATTTTTACTTTCATCTCACACTGTAGCTCACTAGGGATTTTTTAAATTCCTACTGAAAATTGTACTTATGTATTTAACCAGCTTTATGAGAAAACAGACATTTCCTACCTACAATAAAAACAAAGGCCCAAATCACTTCACATTAACACTAACCAGGTAAAAAGTCTATGGCAATTTCTCCTTACAATTTTTTTTTTTTTAAAGATTTTATTTATTTATTTGAGAGAGAGAGAATGAGAGAGAGCACATGAGAGGGGGGAGGGGCAGAGGGAGAAGCAGACTCCCTGCCGAGCAGGGAGCCCGATGCAGGACTCGATCCTGGGATTCCAGGATCATGACCTGAGCCGAAGGCAGTCGCTTAACCAACTGAGCCACCCAGGCGCCCCTCTCCTTACAATTTTATACAAACGTATTTTTATATAGTTCTAATCAACATGGAGACTAAATTCTTTTCACATTTCATTAATTCACAGACACTTCCATATTTCTGCAGAAGTCTCATTAGTAACAGCAGGGTAATATTTCATTTCATTAACAATGTCATTTCTTGACCTGGT
>NW_027917115.1:0-1398 GCF_054177405.1 Leptonychotes weddellii
GCTCCAGTGGCTAAGCGGGGGGTGGAACCCTCGCGGGACAGTGTGGTCTCAGGACCCTCGGGGTCACAGAAAGACCAGGGGTGCCTGAGTGCAGCAGAGCTCCCAGGTATCGGAGTGGGGAAGCCGGCTGCAGAAATGGAGCTGAGGAGTGGGCTCGCAGCTCGGGGTTGCCATAAACCATGATCCGTGGCACAGTCGGGCCACTGCTCCTCCAGCAGGGACCCAACAAGTGGCAGATCCAGGGAGACTCTCATTCCTCCCCTGGGAGGAGCGGCACAGGATTGCACTGCAGGGATCTGCTGGGTTTGGAGACTCCACACGGGGTCAGGTGCCAGAGATAGAAACGCGTGGTCACAGGCCGGGTGAGCACAGAGTGCGGCCGGAGACCGGGGAGACGGGAGTGACTGACTGCTTTTCTCTGGGGGTGCACTGAGGAGTGGGGCCCTGAGTTCTCAGCTCCTCTACGGCGGAGATTGGGAGGCTGCCATTTTCACTCTCGTCCTCCAAAGCTGTACAGAAAGCTTGCGGGGAACAAAAGCTCCAGAGAGCAAACCCGAGCAGATTACTTAGCCAGGACTGGCAAGGGTGGGGCAATTCTGCCTCTGGCAAAGACATTTGGGAACCACGGCAACAGGCCCCTCCCCCAGAAGATCAGCAAGAACAGCCAGCCAAGACCAAGTTTACCGATCAATGAGAATGGCAGAACTCCAGCGCTAGGGGAATACTGCACATAGAATTCATGGCTTTTTCCCCCCTGATTCTTTAGGCTTTCAAAGTTAATTTTTTTAATTTTCTTTTTTTTTCTTTTTCTATTTATCTTTTGAATTTTTCTTTTTCCCTTTTTCAACCAACATCTTATCAATCCCTTTTTTGGAAAAAATCTTATTTTTCATTTTTAGAGTCATATTCTATCCCTTCATAGTAGTTAACCTTATTTTTGGTATATATATAAGTTGTTCTCTCTTTAAAATTTTGGGATACAGTTTCTTCTAACAGATCAAAATATACCCTAAATCTCTAGTGTATGGCTTTGTTCTAGTCTCCTGCCTGATCACATTCTCTCCCTTCCTTTTTTTTTTAATTTCTCTTCTTTCTTTTTTCAACCAAGTTCTTATCTTACCAATTCCTTTTATAAAATCTTTTATAATTTGCATCTTTACAGTAATCTTCCATCTCTTCATCATATTTACCCTTATTTTTGTACATATATAAGTTTTCCTTTCTTTAAAATTTTGGGAGACAGTTTCTTCTAAAAGACCAAAATATGCCCAAAATCCAGTGTGTGGCACTGATCTATTCACCAGACTGATCACATTTGATCGTATTCTTTTTTAAAAAATCTTTTTCTTTTTCTTTTCTTTTTTCTTTCTTTCCCTTTCTTTTCCCCTGGTTTCAGGT
>NW_027917116.1:0-229 GCF_054177405.1 Leptonychotes weddellii
TGTGGGAAATCTTTTACTTGTAGTTCTTACCTCCGTGATCACCAGAGAGTTCACACTGGAGAAAGGCCTTATAAATGCAGTCACTGTGGGAAAACTTTCACTTCTCGTTCCCTCCTCCGTTCTCACCAGAGACTTCACACTGGAAAAAGGCCTTATGAGTGCAGTGAATGTGGCAAGTCCTTCTTCCAAAGAAATACCCTGAATGTACACACAAAGGTTCACTCAGGTG
>NW_027917117.1:0-229 GCF_054177405.1 Leptonychotes weddellii
GGGCGTGGGGGCGGGGGGCACATGCAGGGCCTGGGCTCTCCTGCTATGGGGCAGAGGAAACAGAGATCTCTGACCTTATAGCAGGGACCCTTGGGCCGGGGCTGTGGACCCCCAAACAGCAGCCTTCTAGCTTCCTTGGTTATGCTGCCGGAAGGATTCAGGGGCTACTGTCTCGCTGGCGCTGTCTCTCCTGGGTTCAACCAAGCCCCTCGGAGACTGCCTCAGGAGG
>NW_027917118.1:0-229 GCF_054177405.1 Leptonychotes weddellii
TGGGCTTCGGCCTCCCGTTCGGCTCACCTTGCCGTTGGCGCTCTTTCCTGGCTCTTTCGCCCTTTGTGCTTTCCCCAGATGGTATGGCTCCCAGTGCTGCGGCTGGGGGACCTTCAAATGCTGAAAAATTGCTTAGTGTTTTAAATGTTTATTGATTCTAGGGTTGAGAATTTTTTCTAGAACATTTAGGTAGAATCTACTCCTATGTTAATCTAGTAATAGGTTAAGT
>NW_027917119.1:0-229 GCF_054177405.1 Leptonychotes weddellii
ATCTCTTTGCTGGGGAATCTGCAGCCAGAGAAAGCTTTCTCTAAATTGATTATATCATGTGATTCTCCTGTTTGTGACTTTCATTGCCTCTTCATTATCCCCAAGGTGAAACCGAAACATACACGTTTTCAACTCCCTTTGTGATCTGCCTAGTGCCCATCTTTCGAGAATCATCTTGTACCATATCCACCCAGTCCTCCACCCTACACCTACCTGATTGCCTCTAAAC
>NW_027917120.1:0-229 GCF_054177405.1 Leptonychotes weddellii
CCAGGCATCCTCAGGTCTGACCATTAATCCCATAGGCTTAATAGAGCCACAGATTAAGGGATAAGGGATGATAATCTAGATTTTTCATAAAAATTGATGCAAGACCCTCCCAACATGCTGGGAAGCTCCAGTGGCCTCCCTAGGCTTCAAGTGCATTTCTAGGGACTCATTTCTCAGAGTTGCCTTTGGTTCTGAGCTCTTGTGTCCCCAGAGCTCTCACCATCTGTTG
>NW_027917121.1:0-229 GCF_054177405.1 Leptonychotes weddellii
TGTCAGTGAATGATTTGCAGAGAGTGAGTGCATGTACTGCCCACATGGGTGATTCAGTCAGTGACCTGGGAAGAATTTACTCATTCTCCCAATCCCAGTTCTGTAAATGTCTGTCATTTGTTCTAAAGTGTGGTTTCATTCCAATGTTTCCTTGCTGATTTTGTGTCTGGACGATCCATCCATTGTTCACAGTGTAGTACTGAGAACCCCTTAACTGGATTGTTTTCTA
>NW_027917122.1:0-229 GCF_054177405.1 Leptonychotes weddellii
TGAGCCATTAAACCAACCTAAAGTCAATCCGACTCCTGGCCTTGCCATTATTCAAGATAAGAAATGTTCTTTTAAACATGTTTGACATATATTGCATTATTTGTTTCAGAGGTACAGATCTGAGATTCAACAGTCTTGCACAATTCACAGCGCTTACCAGAGCACATACCCTCCCCAGTGTCTATCACCCAGTCAC
The DNA here is from genome assembly GCF_054177405.1 of Leptonychotes weddellii. Taxonomy (NCBI): domain Eukaryota; kingdom Metazoa; phylum Chordata; class Mammalia; order Carnivora; family Phocidae; genus Leptonychotes; species Leptonychotes weddellii. The sequence goes on from NW_027917122.1 coordinate 197, forward strand.
CCCCTTGCCGGCCACCCCCCCCCCCCCCCCCCC
>NW_027917123.1:0-229 GCF_054177405.1 Leptonychotes weddellii
GGGAGTGGGAGAGGGAGAAGCAGGCTTCCCGCTTGAGCAGGGAGCCCGATGTGGGGCTGGAGCCCGATGTGGGGCTCGATCCCAGGATCCTGGGTCAGGACCTGAGCCGGAGGCAGACGCTTAACGACTGAGCCACCCAGGCGCCCCTGCACTTTAAAAATTTCTATTTGAGGGTGCCTGGGTGGCTCAGTCGTTAAGCGTCTGCCTTCGGCTCAGGTCCTGATCCCAG
>NW_027917124.1:0-229 GCF_054177405.1 Leptonychotes weddellii
AGTTTTAATGATGGAGAAAATAGTAAGTTGTCATTTAAAATAGCTAAATTACCTCGTTTGTTGAAATGTGGTTGATTTGTACTTCATTTGAATTACCTGATTCTGTCCAAAGTAAATAGCAAAATATACATTATATTTATAATATAAATATATATTTAAGGAGGAATCTTGAAAATTAAGATAACATTCAGGAGGTCTTACTTATATACAAAACTTCAGTTCCCATATA
>NW_027917125.1:0-229 GCF_054177405.1 Leptonychotes weddellii
GGGACTCGATCCCGGGACTCCAGGATCACAACCTGAGCCGAAGGCAGTCGCTTAACCAACTGAGCCGCCCAGGCGCCCCTAGAGTGGTTTTGATAATCCCCTTGAATGGTAATTATAGTGAGGCACAGATACTTTGATAATAAAGTGATTCAAGAAATAATGACTATCCCACAGAGCCATTTGGTTTCTCTCAGCCCCCATCCCTCTCCAACCATGGTCCTCCCTTCCC
>NW_027917126.1:0-229 GCF_054177405.1 Leptonychotes weddellii
CATCACTGATGACATTGACCTTGACCACCCGGTGAGGTGGTGTTTGTTGGGTTTCTCCATGTAGAGCCACTCTCCCAACCTGTCCACACTGTCCTCTTTGGAAGGAAGTTACTGCACACATCCCACACTTTCGGAGATGGGGGTTATGGGCCACCTCCTTCAGAGGGCATTACCTATACATGTTATTTTGAATCCTTCTTTTTTTTTTTTTTTAAAGATTTTATTTATT
>NW_027917127.1:0-229 GCF_054177405.1 Leptonychotes weddellii
ATTGCAAAATGGTCACCATAATTAAGTCTCTCTTTTTTAGAGATTTTATTTATTTATTTGTCAGAGAAAGAGAAAGAGAGAGAGCACAGCAGGGGGAGAGGCAGGCAGAGGGAGAAGCATGCTCCCTGCTGAGCAAGGAGCCCGATAAGGGGCTTGATCTCAGGACCCTGGGATCATGACCTGAGCTGAAGGCAGATGCATAACCAACTGAGCCACCCAGATGTCCCAC
>NW_027917128.1:0-229 GCF_054177405.1 Leptonychotes weddellii
GAACGTTTGAAGGTTCACTTAGTACCCTAAGACATTTAACAGATAATGCAGCATAAAACAAGAACAGGTTCCCATAAAGAAGGGACTGTAAGAGAAAAAGAAAGGGTTCTTGGAAATTAAAAACAAAAGTGAAAAGATTTAATAGCAAAAAGACAGAGATTTTTTTACTGGATGAAAAAAAAACAAGTTCAGTACTGGAGGTCAACCGCCACCTAATAGGAAATTAAAA
>NW_027917129.1:0-229 GCF_054177405.1 Leptonychotes weddellii
GTAGCTAAAGAAGAAATTGGGACTCTCATTAAAGAGAGGGCAATTATTAACACATATATTAACACATTAATTATGCTCGTATTTTTTTTTCTTTTTTTTTTTTAGTCTTATGTTAATCCCCATACATTACATCATTAGTTTTAGATAAAGTGTTCCATGATTCATTGTTTGTGCATAACACCCAGTGCTCCATGCAGAACGTGCCCTCCTCACTACCCACCCCCAGGCT
>NW_027917130.1:0-229 GCF_054177405.1 Leptonychotes weddellii
CTCAAATGTAGTTTCTCTTTTAATATGGCTTTTTTTTTTTACTACAATCTTTAATCCATTTATTTTGATAGATTTTATAGGATAATGTTCAGTTACCTTTATTTTTGAAGGGTTAGAAGTTTAGGAACTTGGAAGTACTAAAAGACAGAGGTGGTACATCTGGAAAAGTTGGCTGAATGTAGGGGAAGGTCTGAGTTCTATGTTCGGGGCTCATGTCAGGTGTGCCTGA
>NW_027917131.1:0-229 GCF_054177405.1 Leptonychotes weddellii
ATGTTTTATTTATTTATTTATTTATTTTTATTTTTTTTTTTAAAGATTTTATTTATTTATTTATTTGAGACAGAGAGAATGAGAGACAGAGAGCATGAGAGGGAGGAGGGTCAGAGGGAGAAGCAGACTCCCTGCCGAGCAGGGAGCCCGATGCGGGACTCGATCCCGGGACTCCAGGATCATGACCTGAGCCGAAGGCAGTCGCTTAACCAACTGAGCCACCCAGGCG
>NW_027917132.1:0-229 GCF_054177405.1 Leptonychotes weddellii
GATACTCCCAGCCATGATCTCGAACCTAGAGGAAGAGGTGCAAAGTTTTAGGACTGGAGGTGATACAGGACAGCTGCAGCAGCAATGGTATGGTGGTGAGTGTTCAGTGATGTGATGGCAGGTGTCCACGGAGCACAGAAACCAGGAGCAGAGCCAAGCCATTGAAGATGGCATTATCAGGGGCATCTTAAGACTGATGGTATGTCTTTTTTTTTTTTTTTTTTTTTTA
>NW_027917133.1:0-229 GCF_054177405.1 Leptonychotes weddellii
TCCCACTCCCCCTGCTGTGTTCCCTCTCTTGCTATGTCTCTCTCTGTCAAATAAATAAATAAAATCTTTAATAAATAAATAAATAAATTTTTAAGTCCTATAAAATAGCCTAACAGATAATAAACAGAAAAAGATATCGTTTCTCCAATATCCAGAATGAAGATGAGTAATACAAAGAATCAGAAAACATCAGTCCAACTGTGACAACTTTGAATATGAGCTAGAAAGA
>NW_027917134.1:0-229 GCF_054177405.1 Leptonychotes weddellii
GGGAGTGGGAGAGGGAGAAGCAGGCTTCCCGCTTGAGCAGGGAGCCCGATGTGGGGCTGGAGCCCGATGTGGGGCTCGATCCCAGGATCCTGGGGCAGGACCTGAGCCGGAGGCAGACGCTTAACGACTGAGCCACCCAGGCGCCCCTGCACTTTAAAAATTTCTATTTGAGGGTGCCTGGGTGGCTCAGTCGTTAAGCGTCTGCCTTCGGCTCAGGTCCTGATCCCAG
>NW_027917135.1:0-229 GCF_054177405.1 Leptonychotes weddellii
TTCTGCCTTTGGCTCTTGTGAATCATGCTGCTGTGAACATCGTGTCCAGTATTTTGTGTGGATGTGTATTTTCATTTCTCTTGGTTACATACCTCGGAATGGAAGTGCTGAGTCCTATGGTAATTTTATGTGTAGCATTTTGAAGAACCTCCAGAAGGTTTCCCAAAACAGCTTCACCATTTTACTTCAGCAATGTATGAGGGTTCAAATGTCGTCACATACTCACCAA
>NW_027917136.1:0-1398 GCF_054177405.1 Leptonychotes weddellii
TTCTTGAGTATTCTTCTTAATTCCTTGATACTTTTTAAATTTCCTGCTATCGTAAAATGATATACTTGAGATTTTCGTAGGCTGACCTTGTTCTGGCAGCTTTGCTGAATCTCTTATTAGCTGAAAGAGTTGAAAAGGTAAGGCTAGGTATATATCTAGGTATGTATCATTTGCATATTGGGTTTTCTAGGTATATATCATTTGCAAAGGAGTTTTTCCCCCTCTCTTCCAATCCTTACATGTTATCATACTTTTTCTTTCCTTATAGTATTGGCCAGAATTCATACTATTGTGATAAGCTTCCTCATTGAATCTTGGTCTTAAAAGGAATGTATTTAATCTAACACTTCTCCAAAAAGAATAATGTCTACTCAAGATTTTGATATATTAACTTTAACCAAGTTAAAAAATTATTCTATCGTTAGCATGTTTATATTTTTCATAAATAGGTGTGAAACCCTACTGTGTTTTTATCAATTAAGATAATCATGATTTTTTTTCTGTTTTGTCCATTACTGTGATAGATTTTTTTTTTTTAAGATTTTATTTATTTATTTGACAGAGAGAGAGATAGCGAGAGCAGGGACACAAGCAGGGGGAGTGGGAGAGGGAGAACTAGGCTCCCTATTGAGCAGGGAGCCCGATGCGGGGCTCGATCCCAGGACGCTGGGATCATGACCTGAGCCGAAGGCAGACGCTTAACGACTGAGCCACCCAGGTGCCCAATAGATTTTTTTTTTAAAGATTTTACTTATTTATTTGAGAGAGAGCACAAGAGCACAAGTGGGGGGGGGGGGAGAAGAAGAGGGAGAAGCAGGCTCCCGGATGAGCAGGGAGCCTGAGGCAGGACTCCATCCCAGGACCCCTGAGATCATGACCTGAGCTGAAGGCAGATGCTTAACCCACTGAGCGACCCAGGCGCCCCTGTGATAGATTTTCTTTTTTTCTTAAAAAAAATTTTTTTTATTATGTTCAGTTAGCCACTGTATAGTAGTACATCATTAGTTTTTGATGTAGTGTTCAACGATTCATCAGTTACACATAACACCCATTGCTCACCACATGTACCCTCTTTAATACCCATCACCCTGCTATCTCTTCCCCCATCCTGTGATAGATTTTCTGATGTTGCATCATCCTGAGATAAACCTTTGTTGGTCATATTTTTTAAAAATACACCATTGGATTTGGTTAGCTATTTTTTTTTTTTTAAAGATTTTATTTATTTATTTGAGAGAGAACACATGAGAGGGGGGAGGGTCAGAGGGAGAAGCAGACTCCCTGCCGAGCAGGGAGCCCGATGCGGGACTCGATCCAGGGACTCCAGGATCATGACCTGAGCCGAAGGCAGTCGCTTAACCAACTGAGCCACCCAGGCGCCCTGGTTAGCTATTTTTA
>NW_027917137.1:0-229 GCF_054177405.1 Leptonychotes weddellii
CGAAGCATCCAAGTTGTGAGAATTGCTACCCCCCCCCCCACACACACAAAAGCACCCGTCTCAAGTGGGTCTGAAGGGACACTGTGTGCTTCCTACCGGAATACTGACCCAACAACTGCCATTAAGACTTAAGACTTCTATTTAACCCATTAACCTACCAACATCAATTCATGGAGTTACAGCAACCAAAAATGTGATGTATGTCGGATTTTATCAGATGTTTTTTCAC
>NW_027917138.1:0-229 GCF_054177405.1 Leptonychotes weddellii
TTTTTTTTTTAAAGATTTTATTTATTTATTTGAGACAGAGAGAATGAGAGAGAGAGAGCACATGAGAGGGGGGAGGGTCAGAGGCAGAAGCAGGCTCCCTGCCGAGCAGGGAGCCCGATGCGGGACTCGATCCAGGGACTCCAGGATCATGACCTGAGCCGAAGGCAGTCGCTTAACCAACTGAGCCACCCAGGCACCCGGGATTTTTTTTTTTTAAAAAATCTTAGTT
>NW_027917139.1:0-229 GCF_054177405.1 Leptonychotes weddellii
TAAAAATGATGCTTATAATATAGGCATTTTGTGATGGTAAGGACTTTATGTTTCTAGATATCCTGATTGCCTTTGACTTTTTATTTATTTATTTTTATTTTATTATGTTATGTTAATCACCATACATTACATCATTAGTTTTTGATGTAATGTTCCATGATTCATTGTTTGTGTGTAACACCCAGTGCTCCATTCAGTACGTGCCCTCCTTAATACCCATCACCAGGCT
>NW_027917140.1:0-229 GCF_054177405.1 Leptonychotes weddellii
GTCGCTTTTCTGATGAGAGAGTTGTTGCTCTTCTTTTCTTCGATCTCCTGTTGAGTTTGTAGGTGTTCAGAATGGTTTGATCCCTATCCAGCTGAATTCCTGAGAGGAGACAAAATCCAGGTCTCCTACTTCTCCGCCATCTTCAGTATTATCTCCTCTTGAGGAATTCCATCCACCAAGACTCTATTTCCAAATAAGGTCACATTCTGGGGTTCTGGATGGAGATGAA
>NW_027917141.1:0-229 GCF_054177405.1 Leptonychotes weddellii
CTTTTTCTTGTGATGACTTTTAAGATCTCTATTAGCAACTTTCAAATATATAATAGTGTTATTTTTTTTATTTTTTATTATGTTAATCACCATACATTACATCATTAGGTTTAGATGTAGTGTTCCCTGATTCATTGTTTGTGCATAACACCCAGTGCTCCATGCAGAACGTGCCCTCCTCAATACCCATCACCAGGCTCCCCGCTCGGGGGGGGGGGGGGGGGGGGGG
>NW_027917142.1:0-229 GCF_054177405.1 Leptonychotes weddellii
GTCAGGAGGGCCAGCAGACGCCTGGCACACGGGGACCACAAGCTGAGAGCAGGCCGTGGGGTGGACACTGCCAGGGATGTTGCCTTCACGGGCCCTCCCGGCAGTAAGGGGCTGCCTTCTCAGGGTCCCTCTGTCCCTCTTTCTTTCCTTCTGTTATGAACCCAGCACAGTGTGCTGAATGCTGGCCCCCGAGAGCTATATCCACAGCCTAATCCCAGGAACCTTGAAT
>NW_027917143.1:0-229 GCF_054177405.1 Leptonychotes weddellii
GGGGCAGGGGGTCTCTGGGCCAAGTTCACGGTTTCACAGCCCGAAGTGCGGGTTTGCAGGTGTTAGAGGGAATCTCCTTCAGGCAAGCGCAAGTATTGGTCAAGGGGAAGGTAGCTCCACACACAAGAAAGGCAGACGCAGAGGAGGCAGCCCCACAGAAGAGGGGTTAGGGGAACACGGAATTTGTGTAAAGAGAAAGTTGTCCTTTCTTCTGGACGGACAGAACCAT
>NW_027917144.1:0-229 GCF_054177405.1 Leptonychotes weddellii
CCTCCATTTGTATCTTTGGGGTAAATACCCAGTGGTGCAATTGCTGGGTCATAGGGTAGCTCTATTTTCAACTTTTTGAGGAACCTCCATACTGTTTTCCAGAGTGGCTGCACCAGCTTGCATTCCCACCAACAGTGTAGGAGGTTTCCCCTTTCTCCGCATCCCAGAATAGTCTTTCTGTTGAATAATTTTGATCATGATACTCTCTTGCTCACAGTTCTTCAGTGCT
>NW_027917145.1:0-229 GCF_054177405.1 Leptonychotes weddellii
TGAGATCATATGATACATGTCTTTCTCTGGTTGACTTATTTCACTCAACATAATACCCTCCAGTTCCATCCACGTCGTTGCAAATGGCAAGATCTCATTCCTTTTGACGGCTGCATAATATTCCATTGTATATATATATATATATGGGGTCAAGAAATTTATTACTCTGGGACCTTCACTGCTTTGCTTTAACTGCATATCTTTGGCAGTGGCTTACACCCCTCCATGA
>NW_027917146.1:0-229 GCF_054177405.1 Leptonychotes weddellii
TTTTTTTTTTTTAAGATTTTATTTATTTATTTGAGAGAGAGAATGAGAGACAGAGAGCATGAGAGGGAGGAGGGTCAGAGGGAGAAGCAGACTCCCTGCCGAGCAGGGAGCCCGATGCGGGACTCGATCCCGGGACTCCAGGATCATGACCTGAGCCGAAGGCAGTCGCTTAACCAACTGAGCCACCCAGGCGCCCAAGCATATAGTTTTTAAAAGTTTTTGACAGAGT
>NW_027917147.1:0-1398 GCF_054177405.1 Leptonychotes weddellii
ATACTTTATGTGGAAAACCCAAAAGACTCCACACCCCAAAACTGCTAGAACTCATACAGGAATTCAGTAAAGTGGCAGGATATAAAATCAATGCACAGAAATCAGTGGCATTCCTATAAACCAACAAGACAGAAGAAAGAGAAATTAAGGAGTCAACCCCATTTACAGTTGCACCCAAAACCGTAAGATACCTAGGAATAAATCTAACCAAAGAGGCAAAGAACTTGTACTCAGAAAACTATAAAAAAACTCATGAAAGAAATTGAGGAAGACACAAAGAAATGGAAAATCGTTCCATGCTCATGGATTGGAAGAACAAATACTGTGAAGATGTCAATGCTACTTAGAGCAATCTACACATTCAGTGCAATCCCTATCAAAATATCATCCACTTTTTTCAAAGAAATGGAACAAATAATCCTAAAATTTGTAGGGAACCAGAAAAGACCCCGAATTGCCAGAGGAATGTTGAAAAAGAAAAGCAAAGCTGGTAGCATCACAATTCTGGACTTCAAGCTCTATTACAAAGCTGTAATCATCAAGACAGCATGGTACTGGCACAAAAACAGACACAACTTGACATCTAGTTAACATTCACCTTCCAGTGACACTTTATATCACTCCCTAATCTGGCTGCTTTCTTCTCCTATGACTATACCTCCTTGCTCCTCCTGAAGACCACTGTTCTTCCCCTACTCCAACTACGTGGTTCTGCTAGGGATACCAGTCTAAAATCCTCCATCCCACAGCTACAAGTGTGGACTTGTGGTCCAAGGTTAGAGAAATAAAATCCTTTCAGAGATCTGTATACTGCTGAGGTAGGGACATGTAAACCCACCCCTAACCACGGACACTGAAAGGGAAGATGAACTCTAGAAGTCCTGTGCTGTGTCTCCCAACAAAGAAGCTAGTCTGCACAGTAGGGAAAAAAACCCCAAAAAACAAAAAAACGAAGCTGAGACTCAGTGGAGCAAGATGAACAAGATGAAGAGGCGTCTCTTTTGGCAATTTGATTCCCTGAATTTATTTTGCCTAACAATCAACTTCACCTTTATCCTTCACTGTTAACAAAGGAAAAAAATCCTTTTGTTTTTTTAAGCAAACTTGAGCGCTGTGAATTCTGTAAGACTGTTGAATCACAGATCTGTACCTGTGAAACAAATAATACATTATATGTTAAAAAAAAAAAAAAAGAAGAAGAAGATAGCAGGAAGGGAAAAATGAAGGCGGGGAAATCGAAGGGGGAGACGAACCATGAGACACTATGGACTCTGAGAAACAAACTGAGGGTTCTAGAGGGGCAGGGGGTGGGGGGATGGGTTAGCCTGGTGATGGGTATTAATGAGGGCACGTTTTGCATGGAGCATGGGTATTATACAGAAACAATGAATCATGGAA
>NW_027917148.1:0-229 GCF_054177405.1 Leptonychotes weddellii
AATTGTTTGTCTCAACCTCATTAGACAGAAGCAGACTCTAATTTTTTTCTTCCATGGGTTGTAAGTACTCTGATCCTTAGCTTTTCTGAATAAAGGAAATGATTTATAAAACAGAGTATGAATGATGCATTTTTATATCTATGGGAAATATATCACCATTTTTACATTAATGCTGATTTTATCCAATTAGATGGATACTTATATTTCTGATTTCATATTTGTATTGATG
>NW_027917149.1:0-229 GCF_054177405.1 Leptonychotes weddellii
GACTTCCAAGGGTAGTGATGTCACCAAGACGGTAACAGAGGCTGTTCCTGACTTTGCTCCCCATCATGAGAACAACTAACGTGTATTCAAGGACAAGACACCACTGAGAGAAACCCAGAAGCGGAGGTGAGGCAGACGCACCCCCTGCACCACAGAGACCAAGGCAGACAGCATTAGGGGGTAAGAGAAGCAGCCACACGGCGACCCCATTTTCCCTCCCCCAGGCCAG
>NW_027917150.1:0-229 GCF_054177405.1 Leptonychotes weddellii
TATGGAACCATGTGGACGTCCACGGGGTCGTAGGCTGACACCCACAGATCCCGCAGCGGTGCTTCTAGATTGTTCCTCAGCATGGCGTAGGGCGGCTTCTCGTCATACCCGAGGCTCATCACCACCTTCATGTACTCCTGCAGGGTCTCTGTGGTCAAGACACCCCCCACCATGAGAGAGGCCTGAGAAGGGCCCCCAATCCAGAGCCTGGGGGGCTGTGCCCAGTCTC
>NW_027917151.1:0-229 GCF_054177405.1 Leptonychotes weddellii
AAGGACAGACATACAAGAATACTGGGCACTCTTGGGATGCCTGGATGGTTCAGTCTGTTAAGTGTCTGACTCTTGGTTTCAGCTCAGGTTGTGATCTCATGGGGCATGGGATTGAGCCCCATATCTGGCTCCATGATCATCACAGTCTGCCTGGGATTCTCTCTCTCCCTCCCCCTCAGTCCCCACCCACCCACCTTTTCTCTCTCTCAAATGGGTAAATAAATCTTTT
>NW_027917152.1:0-229 GCF_054177405.1 Leptonychotes weddellii
AATAATGTTCAGATGTAGCTTCTCTCTCAGAAGTGTGAAAGGTTCAAGTAAATGCTTTCAGTAAAACAGATCAGGGTTAGAAATCCATTCCATTATTTATTAGTAGTTTTATCTCTGACACATTATTTAATCTTTTTGAATATGTTCTTCATCCATGAAATGTGACCCATCATTCATGCCTAATAGTTTGTTCTAAAGTAATTCATGCAATACAATTGTGATATGACAA
>NW_027917153.1:0-229 GCF_054177405.1 Leptonychotes weddellii
ACACTACTCAGTACTCATCATGATAAGTGTACTCTTAATACCCCTCACCTATTTCACCTGTCCTCCTCCCCATTAGTTTCTTCTCTATAGTTAAGAGTCTGTTTTTTGGTTTATCTCTTTTTTCCTTTGTTTGTTTTGTTTTTTAAATTCCACATATGAGTGAAATCATAATGTATTTGTCTTTCTCTGACTGACTTATTTCACTTAGGATTATACCTTCTAGATCCAT
>NW_027917154.1:0-229 GCF_054177405.1 Leptonychotes weddellii
AGGACAGGGGAAGGAAAATCCCACAAGACATTTTTTTTTTTAAAGATTTATTTATTTATTTTGAGAGAGCGAGAATGAGAGAGAGCGAGAGAGAGTACATGAGTGGGGGAGGGTCAGAGGGAGAAGCAGGCTCCTTGCTGAGCAGGGAGCCCGATGCGGGACTCGATCCCGGGACTCCGGGATCTTGACCTGAGCCGAAGGCAGTCGCTTAACCGACTGAGCCACCCAG
>NW_027917155.1:0-229 GCF_054177405.1 Leptonychotes weddellii
GCTAATATAGATCATTTAATGGTAAATAAATTTTTCAAAAAAAAGAGACAACGAAGAGGAGGAAAAAGAAAAGTGGGATTTGTCTAAAGTAAAAACATTAAAATAAAAGCTCAACCTTGATACTCAAAAAACATTTTTTTTTCCAGAGGAGGAGGGTGTGGGGGTAACTTGCTGGAATATTCCTCTCTGCTCTTAGAAAGCAGCAGTAACTGGTAATGTGCAGTAACAG
>NW_027917156.1:0-229 GCF_054177405.1 Leptonychotes weddellii
GTAAGAGAAGGGGCTTTTCCCTCTGGAAGGTTGTTGAAATGTTTCCCTTCCAATCTGCTTACATTCCCCATTTGCTTGGCAAGCTCTCTTTTCCCTGATAATGCAAAAGTAAACAAACACCCGCCAGGCCACTCTCTGGATCATCACAAATTCCAAATAAGAACAGTCTGAATTAATGAGGTTTTTTTTTTTTTTTTTTATTGACTGTTCTAAGTGAAGTTGAAAGATA
>NW_027917157.1:0-229 GCF_054177405.1 Leptonychotes weddellii
TCATGACCTGAGCCGAAGGCAGACGCTTAACGACTGAGCCACCCAGGCGCCCGTGTGTTTGTATTTTTGATAGATATCAATACATTGCCCTCCATGGAGGTTGTCCCTCCAGCAATGTGTGCAAATGCTTATTTCCCCAATACTTCACTGGCACAGTGTTATCAAGCTTTTCAGGACCTCTACCCGTCTCCTGGATGAAGGGGGTGTCCTCATGTTCTCTTAATTTACC
>NW_027917158.1:0-1398 GCF_054177405.1 Leptonychotes weddellii
ATGGGCAAATTGGCAGGGTGGTGGGTTTTAGTCAACAGATATTTACTGAGTACTGACTGTGTGCTTACATTCTAGGCACTTGGAATATCTCAGTGAATAAAAACATAAAAATCACTGCCCTGTGGAGCTTACATTCTAGGGGTGTTTGTGTATATGTATGGTGGGAGGAAACAGACAATAAATGAATAAGTAAATATTAGAAACTGGTTAGTATTTTAGAGAAAAGAGAAAGTAGGTGGTAGGGGAAAGAGGATTGGAGTACAAGGGAGAGGTGGCTGCAATTTTAAACAAGTGTTCAGGGCTGGCCTCAGTAAGAAGGGAACACTTGAAGTAAGGGAACTCCATGGCTGTTGGAGGGAAGTGCATTCTTCAAAGCGAGAAGCTGGGCAAAGGAGCCCACTGGGGCAACCCAGGTAAGAAACGACAGAGCCTGAATCAGGGTAGTAGCTTTGAAAAGGGATGACGTAATGGACTGTATTCTGATTATACTGTTTTCTTGGTGGCTTTTCTTGTAGACAGTAGGATTTTCTGATGGATTTAATGTAGAGAGTGAGAGTCAAGTGAGACACTCGGACTTGTCTTGAGCAACTGGAAGAATGGAGTTATCAGCTGAAAATAGGAAGCCTGTAGGGGCTGTATGCTGGTGGGGTAGGGAGAATTTGGGTGTTCGATTTAGGATATGTAAGTTTGAGATGTCTGTTAGACATCCAAATGGAGAGATTGAATAGGGAGTTGTGCATATAAGTCTAGAGCTCAGCGGAGGGTTTGAGCTGAAAATAGAGATTTGAGTCACTGGCATATAGAGACTGGATGAACTCTCCAAGGGTGGGAGTATTGATAGAAAAGAAAACCAAAGACTAAGCCGTGGGACCTTTCAATATTAAGAGGAGAAACCAGAGAAAGGGACTGGGAGGGAGGAAGCACTGAGGTACAAGGAATAGCAATAGGATTTGTTTGGCTGTAGCGGAGGGTTACCTTCTTTTGAGACAGGGACAAAGGATACATTGGTAAAAGGTCTTGAAGACCAAGCATAGAATCTAGATTTCTTGGATGCTGCAAGTGAAGTATAAATTGATATAAGATTTGTCTAAAATGATTCATGGCAAATCCGTCCTTCTAACGCCAGTTCCCCAATTTAGAATCTTTGTGTTTGAGAAAATTTTTTTGATATGCAATGTTTAGAGATAGGTACCTCACTCTATTGTGGAATTTGGTATAACAGGCTGTTTCGTTCTGAGTTGTTCAGAATAACAAATTCTTCATCTGCTTGTATGTGTGTATGTGCACATAGGCTCACACTTCTGATCAGTGGCATTTTAGAGAAGCTTCCACAGAGCCACCAAAGCCAGCAGGTCAGCATTACTTTCTGAAAACTTAGTTTTCCTCACAAGTTGATAA
>NW_027917159.1:0-229 GCF_054177405.1 Leptonychotes weddellii
GAAGAGAGAGAAAGAAAGGGAGAAAATAGAAAAAAAAAATCAGTGAAACCAAAAGTTGTTTTTTTAAAAAAAAGATAAACAAAATTGACAAACCCTTAGACTAAGAAAAAAAGAAGATTCAAATAAATATAATCACAAATGAAAGACCTTATAATTGATATTACAGAAATAGAAAGGATCATAAGAGACTATGATAAACAACTACATGCCAACAACCTAGATAACCTAC
>NW_027917160.1:0-229 GCF_054177405.1 Leptonychotes weddellii
GGGGGTCTGCTTCTCCCTCTGACCCTCCCCCCTCTCATGTGCTCTCTCTCATTCTCTCTCTCAAATAAATAAATAAAGTCTTTAAAAAAAGAACTTTAAAAAAAAAAAAAAGCCAAGATATGGAAACAACCCAAGTGTCCATCCATAGATGAATGGTTAAAGAAGATGTTAAAGAAGATTATTTATATATATGTGTGTGTATATATATATATATATATATATATATATA
>NW_027917161.1:0-229 GCF_054177405.1 Leptonychotes weddellii
CGAGGCAACTGTAAGCACAAAGGCTTGTCACCCTTTCACTTACAAAATAAAAATAGAGTGAGGATAAAATCTCAGCATGAAGGCCAATCCTTCTTCCGGGAGGGTAATTGGTAAACTATTCTGGTGATATATATATGCATCGTCTCTGTATCTAGCTAGCTAGCTATCTTGATATAAGCATAGATGGACATATACATGTAGTCTTTGTCATGATTTTTCTTATTATGCC
>NW_027917162.1:0-229 GCF_054177405.1 Leptonychotes weddellii
CTCACTGATATGTGGTATTTGACAAATAAGGCAGAGGATCATAGGGGAAGGGAGGGAAAAATGAAACAAGACAAAACCAGAGAGGGAGACAAACCATAAGAGACTCTTAATCTCAGGAAACAAACTGAGGGTTGCTGGAGTGGAGGGGGGGTGGGAGGGATGGGGTAGCTGGGTGATAGACATTGGGGAGAGTATGTGCATTGGTGAGTGCTGTGAATTGTCTAAGACT
>NW_027917163.1:0-229 GCF_054177405.1 Leptonychotes weddellii
TTTAATTTTTTAGAAAATTGAAGCATCTAAATATTTGACAGTAACAGTGAGAACTTTTTTGTGAGGGCAACAAACAGAAGTCCCTGGTTCATCTCTTTTGCTTTCTTGCCCTCCCTGCCCTCCCCTTTTTCATCACAACAATATCAATAGTAGCCAAGTGGGGGAGAAAGCTGTGTACAAGTCACATTCTTTTGCCTTTGGACAAAATGTATTATCATTTTGAATGAAA
>NW_027917164.1:0-229 GCF_054177405.1 Leptonychotes weddellii
ATTTCTTTAAGCCCCATGAGTTCTTACCTACTCAGAGGACTTTTGTGAGATTTTTTTTTTCTTTTTTTTTTTTATTCTTATGTTAATTCCCATACATTACATCATTAGTTTTAGAGGAAGTGTTCCATGATTCATTGTTTGTGCATAACACCCAGTGCTCCATGCAGAATGTGCCCTCCTCAATACCCACCACCAGGCTCCCCCCTGGGGGGGGGGGGGGGGGGGGGGG
>NW_027917165.1:0-229 GCF_054177405.1 Leptonychotes weddellii
ATGCCTTTTGTCTTGACAGACAGGATGACGCCAGGAATAGAACTGTGAGGAAGAAATGGTCAGACCTTCAGTCTATTTCTGTCTCTCAAACTGTGTGACCTAGGGCAAATCAACATCAGAGACTTTCAGTTTCCTCATTCATCAGGAAGATCATACCTACCTGCCATTTATCAGGCTTGTTTTGAGCCTTAAGTGAAGCAAGGGACGTAAGAGCAGTCTATGAGCTTTA
>NW_027917166.1:0-229 GCF_054177405.1 Leptonychotes weddellii
TGCGCTAGAAGCACAAACTTTGGCACACCAGTACCTCACAAACTACCTGGCACATAATAGAAGAATGAATCACTGTACAAACGAGTGAATCAATGATTAAATTCGTTAGCACAGACCTCTAGTTGTAACACATATCTGATGAGGGAGCAGAGGGCAAGCTGAGGACCAAGCAAACTGCCCCCTCCCCACTCTTATTTCTTAGGTAGTCCTAGCTGCCCTAAAACTAAGG
>NW_027917167.1:0-229 GCF_054177405.1 Leptonychotes weddellii
TGAGAGAGAGCACATGAGAGGGGGGAGGGTCAGAGGGAGAAGCAGACTCCCTGCAGAGCAGGGAGCCCGATGCGGGACTCAATCCAGGGACTCCAGGATCATGACCTGAGCCGAAGGCAGTCACTCAACCAACTGAGCCACCCAGGCGCCACTGTTGAGCACTATTTTTAAGCCACTTTATTTCACATTACACAGACATAATCCTTCCAATGACCGTGGGGTGGAGATA
>NW_027917168.1:0-229 GCF_054177405.1 Leptonychotes weddellii
GGGTGGCTCAGTTGGTTAAGCGACTGCCTCCGGCTCAGGTCATGATCCCAGGGTCCTGGGATCGAGTCCCACATCGGGTTCCCAGCTCGGCAGGAAGCCTGCTTCTCCCTCTCCCACTCCCCCTGCTTGTGTTCCTGCTCTCGCTGTCTGTCTCTGTCAAATAAATAAATAAAATCTTTAAAAAATAAAAAAAATAACTCTTACAGGAGAACCACTATTTTGGTAAAAT
>NW_027917169.1:0-1398 GCF_054177405.1 Leptonychotes weddellii
CGTGTCCGTGGGGCAGGGGGGGGTCAGCGTGTCCGTGGGGCGAGGGGGTCAGCGTGTCCGTGGGGAAGTGGGGTTCAGCGTGGCTGTGGGGAAATGGTAGAATTTCTGAAAACCTTTGATTCTGGTCCTTGCCACTCAGCTCATAATTGCCTTAGCCTGACCATATTTCTCTGCTACTTTCAGATGTTTGCTGTATTTTACTGCTGCTTATATTTCCTTCTTCCTTTGCCCAGTACATCAAAATAACATGAAATGCACTCTTTCAAAATATTTCTTCTATTGACAAACATTTAACACATTTATATGAATTTCAAACAAGACAAAAATACATGAACAGTCTCCTGTAATACTCGAGAGGCAACCACTGTTGATTATTTAGTTCCTGTTCCTCCCCAAAAGCAGCAGTTCTTTTCCCGTAAGACATTTATTTTCAGATAATGGCATCATACTCTGAATAGTGCAAATTTTTTTTTTTCACTTAGAAATGGATTTGGTATGTCTTTTCCCATATAGCTCCCATGTTCTTTCTAGCAGACGGAGTGTCCACAGTATTGCTATACCAGAGTTTTTTAGTAGTAACCCAGAAGTTGCTTTGTTTCTAGGGTCGGCTGGGACAGGGCCACAGTGTTTGATCCCGGTTTCCACAGAGACGTGGGCTGCAGTGAACAGACTACATTTTCTTAACTCTTCATTTCAGACCATTTCACACATTTATAGAGAAAATAGTTTATGAACCCCTGTGTTTCTGTCACACAGCTTCAATAATTACGTGTTTCTGACCAGTTTTGTTTTTTCTACATCCCCTGTTTCCAAACCCCATCCCTAGATATTCCCATATGTGTTTCTTTTCTTTTCTTTTTTTTTTTTAAGATTTTATTTATTTACTTGAGAGAGAATGGAGAGGGAGAATGCAGAAGCAGGGGGAGCGGCAGAGGGAGAGGGAGAAGCAGGCTCCACACTAAGCAGGGAGCCCAATGCGGGACTTGATCCCAGAACCCTGGGATCAGGACCTGAGCCACAGGCAGAGGCTTAACGGACGGAGCCACCCAGGCGCCCCTCCCATATGTATTTCTACAGGATGAGGACCCTACCAGCACTGGGAGTAGCCCAAAGTGTGGCTGGAGCACAGTTTAACTGTTCATTTGTTGAAGGACACATGACGTGTTTGCACTTTTGTCTGTTACAAGTCAAGCTGCTATGAACATTTGTGTATAGTGGTATGATACATAGTATAGTAGTTCTGCCTTGTCCACGGTTTTGGGTACCTGCAATCAGTCGTGGTCCAGAAGTATGATACATAGTATAGTCGTAGTTCTCCTTGTCCACGGTTTTGGGTACCTGCAATCAGTCGTGGTCCAGAAGTATGATACCTAGTATAGTAGTAGTTCTCCTTGTCCA
>NW_027917170.1:0-229 GCF_054177405.1 Leptonychotes weddellii
GTCAAAGGGAAGGGGGCATGCTGCGAGTATCAGATTACAAAGTTTCTTCAAATTTCTACTAGTAAAACTACTTTTGCAAAATTCCTCTAGTGCATTTTATTCAGTTCAATATTAACTATCAGTGATATATATTTATATATGCAAAGCATATATTTTATGTGCGTGTGTATATATATATGTGTGTGTGTGTGTGTGTGTGCAGTAATGAGACTCAAAAAATGTAGCAACC
>NW_027917171.1:0-229 GCF_054177405.1 Leptonychotes weddellii
GAAACACCAGAAATAATGTTCTACCAGCTATCAGGGCATCCCTCTGTCCATTCAAGTTGACACATAAAACTAACCATCACAATGTGCCTCTCTTGGCTTCCATCCATGGGTACCAGCTATTATTCCCCAGGGCCTGTGGGACACAGCAACAGGGATGAGGGGCCTCAGTGGAGATCTCTGTGGACCCAAGATCAGGAGCTAAAAGATCATTCTTTTAGCTTTTGTGCCC
>NW_027917172.1:0-229 GCF_054177405.1 Leptonychotes weddellii
CAAGTCATAGGCTTATTTTTGAGAAATTACCTTCCTTAAGTCTGAAAAAACAGAGTTTGGCCATTGCTCTTTTACATAAAATGGTGTTTGATGATAAAAGCAGCTAGCTCAACTCAGAAGGCAAATCTTGTGGCTTTCATTACAACAGATTTGCTTTATGTCTACTTTTTATTTTGTCACACACAAATATGAAAAAGGCGTTTGAAAAGTTGATATGAAGAGGGTTGAG
>NW_027917173.1:0-229 GCF_054177405.1 Leptonychotes weddellii
TCCATAATTTGGCTATTGTGGACATTGCTGCTATAAACATTGGGGTGCACGTACCCCTTCAGATCAGTACACTTTATCTTTGGGGTAAATACCAAGTAGTGCAATCGCTAGGTCATAGGGTAGCTCTATTTTCAACTTTTTGAGGAACCTCCATACTGTTTGCCAGAGTGGTTGCACCAGCTTGCATGCCCACCAACAGTGTAGGAGGGTTCCCCTTTCTCCACATCCC
>NW_027917174.1:0-229 GCF_054177405.1 Leptonychotes weddellii
TGCTCTCCCATCACCATCTTAAAAAAAAAATTTTTTTTTTTTTAAAGATTGTATTTATTTATTTGAGAGAGAATGAGATAGAGAGAGAGCATGAGAGGGGGGAGGGTCAGAGGGAGAAGCCGACTCCCTGCTGAGCAGGGAGCCCGATGCGGGACTCGATCCCAGGACCCTGGGATCATGACCTGAGCCGAAGGCAGTCACTTAACCAACTGAGCCACCCAGGCACCCT
>NW_027917175.1:0-229 GCF_054177405.1 Leptonychotes weddellii
CCCTCCTTGCGAGCCCAGTTCGGCTTCCCAGTGCCCGCGGCCTCTCAGGGTGCCCGGCGCTCCCCGACCTTCCCTTTCCCACACGGAGCTCCTCGTCCGCCTGCCTTTGGGTTTCTGCCCCATGAGGCTGAGCCTGGCCCCTCCCCTGCGGCTGCAGGCTCTGAGTGAGTACCCAGCCTCCGCCCGTCCCGCCCTGGGCGGCCCTGGTTTGTTTCCACAGCAGCAAAGA
>NW_027917176.1:0-229 GCF_054177405.1 Leptonychotes weddellii
TGTCAGTGAATGATTTGCAGAGAGTGAGTTCATGTACTGCCCACATGGGTGATTCAGTCAGTGACCTGGGAAGAATTTACTCATTCTCCCAATCCCAGTTCTGTAAATGTCTGTCATTTGTTCTAAAGTGTGGTTTCATTCCAATGTTTCCTTGCTGATTTTGTGTCTGGACGATCCATCCATTGTTCACAGTGTAGTACTGAGAACCCCTTAACTGGATTGTTTTCTA
>NW_027917177.1:0-229 GCF_054177405.1 Leptonychotes weddellii
CACTCCCCCTGCTTGTGTTCCCTCTCTCTCGTGTCCCTCTCTGTCATATAAATAAAATCTTTTTTTTTTTAAAAGGAAGTCAAAGAGGAGTAAAATTGAGCAGAAGAGGGAAAAAATTGAAAATATCAGTACGTAGCAGGAGTACAAGTAGATACTGTATTCTGAAACCCTGATTCTAATTGTGCAGGTATGTAATTAGGTTGTCATGGGAAGTTTATATTGTAGAACA
>NW_027917178.1:0-229 GCF_054177405.1 Leptonychotes weddellii
GGGCGCCTGGGTGGCTCAGTTGGTTAAGCGACTGCCTTCGGCTCAGGTCATGATCCTGGAGTCCCGGGATCGAGTCCTGCATCGGGCTCCCTGCTCGGCAGGGAGTCTGCTTCTCCCTCTGACCCTCCTCCCTCTCATGCTCTCTGTCTCTCATTCTCTCTGTCTCAAATAAATAAATAAAATCTTTAAAAAAAAAACACAAAAAACCCAAAAAAAACCCCAGCCCCCC
>NW_027917179.1:0-229 GCF_054177405.1 Leptonychotes weddellii
GGCAGGAGTTGAACAAACAGTAAGGAGCCGGCTGGTGTGGCTGGGGGATGCAGAAGGGGAGGAGGGGCCGCTGGGAGGCTGATGGTGTGGCGTCCAGAGGCCACGGGAGGCCCCAGCCTTCGCCTCCATCTGTGACATCGAACCCGCCTCCTGTGCTAGGTCCGTGTGGTGTCCTTGACTTCTGCAAACGCATTTCATCTTCAACAACATTTCGAAGGTGGTATTACAG
>NW_027917180.1:0-1398 GCF_054177405.1 Leptonychotes weddellii
AAATCAATCAATGTGATAGAACACATTAATAAGAGGAGATAGAAGAACCATATGGTCCTTTCAATTGATGTAGAAAAAGCATTTGACAAAATACAGCATCCTGTCCTAATTAAAACTCTTCAGAATATAGGGATAGAGGGAACATTCCTCAAGTTCATAAAATCCATCTATGAAAAACCCACAGCGAATATCATCTTCAATGGGGAAAAGATGAGAGCCTTTCCCTTAAGATCAGGAACACGTCAAGGATGCCCACTCTCGCCACTATTGTTCAACATAGTACTAGAAGTCCTAGCAACAGCAATCAGACAACAAAAGAAATAAAAGGTATTCAAATTGACAAAGAAGAAGTCAAACTCTCTCTCTTTGCAGATGACATGATACTTTATGTGGAAAATCCAAAAGACTCCACCCCCCAAATTAACTAGAACTCATACAGAAATTCAGCAATGTGACAGGACACAAAATCAATGCACAGAAATCAGTTGCTTTCTTATACACTAACAATGTAACTGTAGAAAGAAAAATTAGAGAATCGATTCCATTTACAATAGCACCAAAAACCGTAAGATACCTCGGAATAAACCTAACCAAAGGGTAAAGGATCTATACTCTAGGAACTACAAAACACTCATGAAAGAAATTGAAGAAGACACAAAAAGATGGAAAAACATTCCATGCTCATGGATCAGAAGAATAAACATTGTTAAAATGTCTATGCTACCCAGAGCAATCTCTACCTTCAATGCCATCCTGATCAAAATTCCAATGGCATTTTTCAAAGTGCTGGAACAAACAATCCTAAAATTTATATGGAATCAGAAAAGGCCCTGAATCACCATGGAAATGTTGAAAAAGAAAAACAAAGCTGGGAGCATCACGTTGCCCGATTTCAAGCTATATTACAAAGCAGTAATCACCAAGACAGCATGGTACTGGCACAAAAACAGACATATAGACCAGTGGAACAGAATAGAGAGCCCAAATATGGACCCTCAATTCTATGGTCAAATAATCTTCAACAAAGCAGGAAAATATATACAATGGAAAAAAGACAGTCTCTTCAATAAATGGTGCTGGGAAAATTGGACGGCTATATACAGAAGAATGAAACTTGACCATACTCATACACCATACACAAAGATAAACTCAAAATGGATGAAAGACCTCAATGTGAGACAGGAATCCATCAAAATCCTAGAGGAGAACATAGGCAGTAACCTCTTTGACATCGCCCACAGCAACTTCTTTCAAGATACATCTCCAAAGGCTAGTGAAACAAAAGCAAAATCAAGACTTCATCAAGATAAAAAGCTTCTGCACAGCAAAGGAAACAGTTAACAAAACAAGAGGCAACCCACAGAATGGGAGAAGATATTTGCAAATGACACTACAGAT
>NW_027917181.1:0-229 GCF_054177405.1 Leptonychotes weddellii
AGACTTTTAACATCGAAGAGACTAATGCATTGCTGCATATAATCTGAAGTCTTAAATTTTAAAACACTGCTCAATTGGGGTCAATTGCTATGTTAGATGTCTTCTAGTTGATCCCACCTCACTCAGATTATCTGTAGCTATAAATGACCACCAACAAGCATTCCCGAGGCTGTGGCTAACACAGCTGCCACAGAACAAACGAGGCTGAGGGTGGTGGGGCACAGAATGA
>NW_027917182.1:0-229 GCF_054177405.1 Leptonychotes weddellii
TGGGATTAACATAAGAATAAAAAAAAAAAGAAAAAAAAAGCAGTATTCAGATTATATCCTATATGAACAGCACCCTTGCAGTTTCTACAACTCGGCATAATGATAAAATACAGACACATTTTAGAAATCATTTTCATGAAGGGGGTAATTGATGAAAAATGCAATGACCTCATGATATTTTACCCAGATATTCAATAATTAAAACTGAAAATCCACAACACTTTAATTT
>NW_027917183.1:0-229 GCF_054177405.1 Leptonychotes weddellii
TATCAACAGGTCGCACTTAGTTACCCATCTAGTAAACACCCTGGGTCCATCTAGGAAGGGAATGTCAGATTATGCGGAACCGGGTCTTCTCTCCGAGATGAAGTCACGGGCAAACAAGGCTGCCTGTTGGGGATGGGCATCTGGCCTCTGGAAAAGGCTGACCAGGGCCCTAAGCAGGAAGAGTGGGGGGCTCCAGCTCGGTCTGGAGGCCAGAAGTGAACAGATGACA
>NW_027917184.1:0-229 GCF_054177405.1 Leptonychotes weddellii
CTCAACAGGAAGAGGGGGCGGAGCAAGATGGCAGAGGAGTAGGAGACCTGGATTTCGTCTGGTCTCAGGAATTCAGCTGGATAGGGATCAAACCATTCTGAACACCTACAAACTCAACAGGAGATCGAAGAAAAGAATAGCGACAACTCTCTGAACAGAAAAGCGACCACTTTCTGGAAGGTCTTTTCTGATTTGTTTAAAGTATATTTTCTGGGGACGTTGTTACCCC
>NW_027917185.1:0-229 GCF_054177405.1 Leptonychotes weddellii
TCAATACCCACCACCAGGCTAACCCATCCCCCCACCCCCCTCCCCTCTAGAACCCTGTTTGTTTTTCAGAGTCCATCGTCTCTCATGGTTCGTCTACCCCTCCGATTTCCCCTGCTTCATTCTTCCCCTCCCGCTACCTTCTTCTTCTTCTTTTTTTTTTCTTAACATATATTGCATTATTTGTTTCAGAGGTACAGATCTGAGATTCAACAGTCTTGCACAATTCACA
>NW_027917186.1:0-229 GCF_054177405.1 Leptonychotes weddellii
AGGATATAAAGAGGCTATGGTAGTGTTAAGGGGAAGAGAGAATTATGCCTTCAACTAGGGTGATGGTGGAAGTGGGGTAAAATAGTGTCTCCATTTTTATCTTTTTTAAAGATACCACAATCATATACAATGGAATATTATGCAGCCATCAAAAGGAATGAGATCTTGCCATTTGCAATGACGTGGATGGAACTGGAGGGTATTATGTTGAGTGAAATAAGTCAAACAG
>NW_027917187.1:0-229 GCF_054177405.1 Leptonychotes weddellii
TCTTGGCTCTTTCCACAGTTTGGTTATTGCGGACATTGCTGCTATGAACATTGGGGTGCATATGGCCCTTCTTTTCACTACATCTGTGCTTTGGGGTAAATACCCAGGAGTGCAATTGCTGGGTCATAGGGTAGCTCTACAGAAGTATCAATTGTATTAACCTCTAGAGGAAATAGAATACGTTTTAGGAGATTAAGCTGTCTGGTCTTTGGCCAAGGACATAATGTGA
>NW_027917188.1:0-229 GCF_054177405.1 Leptonychotes weddellii
AGTTTTAATGATGGAGAAAATAGTAAGTTTTCATTTAAAATAGCTAAATTACCTCGTTTGTTGAAATGTGGTTGATTTGTACTTCATTTGAATTACCTGATTCTGTCCAAAGTAAATAGCAAAATATACATTATATTTATAATATAAATATATATTTAAGGAGGAATCTTGAAAATTAAGATAACATTCAGGAGGTCTTACTTATATACAAAACTTCAGTTCCCATATA
>NW_027917189.1:0-229 GCF_054177405.1 Leptonychotes weddellii
TTTTGTTTTAATTCCAGTATAGTTAACATACAGTGTTATATTAGTTTCAGGTGTACCATATAGCAATTCAACAACTCCACATTACCTTTATTCTTTTTTTTTTATTCTTATGTTAATCCCCATACATTACATCATTAGTTCTAGATGAAGTGTTCCATGATTCATTGTTCGTGCACAACACCCACTGCTCCATGCAGAAGGGGCCCTCCTCAATACCCACCACCAGGCC
>NW_027917190.1:0-229 GCF_054177405.1 Leptonychotes weddellii
CGCTTAACCAACTGAGCCACCCAGGCGCCCTAACCTTTTGCCTTTTTACTTTCAGTACAATTAGATAAATCCCTGCATTGATCTCCATGCCATGCTATATGGACCAGCTTTAAACACACATTCCAGAATAATAATCATCTATTTTGATGCACCCTGTGATATCTGATCAACAAGAAGATGTTAATTTGAAAAGTATCATATGTTCATCCAGAAACAGGTACTGAGATGG
>NW_027917191.1:0-1398 GCF_054177405.1 Leptonychotes weddellii
CATGGTTATCTTTATAGTTTTCCTGTAATAAGACAAAAGAAGATAAACCTATGGTGAGTACTTAATGTTTTATTATATTATTGTATTTAGTTTGGCAAAAAATGAAGAACTAAGTACATTGTTAAGAAGCCAATATGTGGAGTACCTTGATGGCTCAGTAGGTGAAGCACACAACTCTGGATTTCAGGGCTGTGAGTTTGTGCTCCATGTTGGGCGTGGAGCGTACCTGAAAAAAAAAAAAAAAGGCAATACTTTCCCTAGCAATGGACAGATTCAATGCAATCCCTATCGAACCCCTGAATGCCTGTTTCCACACTCCGAAAAGAGGATCTTAAATTTTCTGTGCAATTACAGGGACTCAGAACATCCGAACAATCCTGAAGATGAACAAATTTGTAAGAACTCACAATTCCAGATTTCAAAACTCTCTAAAACTTATTTACAAAGCTACAATAATCAAGAATGTGGTACTGGCCTAAAATAGATGTAAGGATATATTAAACATATTTGAGAGTCCAGAAATAAATCACTTATCTGGGCGCCTGGGTGGCTCAGTCATTGAGTCCTCTGTGGGGAGACCTGTTCTTGAGGAGGAAGGACAGACACACAGACTATGTTGTGGCCTGAGCCAGCACAGGTGTCCCAGGAGAACACCTGGGTGACAGAGCCCACCTGCACATGCCCCAGGGTCTGGGGTAAATTAAATAAAATAAATACACAGTAACTTTTAATATGCGTAGGGGGTTTGGCCACCACCTCCATGATCAAAATGACAACATTTCCATCACCCGCAGAGAAAACCCCCTTCCCACCAGCAGTCAGGCCAGTGTCCCCCTGCACTCAGCCCTCTGTGGTCCCCAATTCCCTCCGGTCTGCAGTGAGTTCCCTACTCTGCCCATTTCACAGGGACTGAACCCCAGAACATTTGTCCTTGTCAGCGCTCCATTCACCGGCGAGGAGCGTGTGCATTGCTGTGGGGACGTCAGCTCCGCCATCGGGAAATATGCGGATCGCTTCAGGTATGTACGCGTCACTCTTGTGCGGAGGCCTTTCTAATCTTCCAATTTTAATGCATAGGACGTTGAAATGAGCCTAATTTATTTTGCCATATTGGTCTTCTTGTCACCTTTTAATCTGTACATTTCTGCGTGCTCCCATTTTGTTCAATGCGTTAGCCAGTGGTTGTTTATTGTGTTATGAAAATAACATTATGTGTTAATTAGACCATTTTTCAAGTATTTGTCTCATGCATTTTTGCTTTACTTGTGGTGGGAGGTCGGCCGTGCTTCCTTTCCTTTTTCCCTATTCCCTTGTGCCTAGGAGACGCTAAATGTCTCCTTCCCCTCTTTCCCCATCGCTGAGGTGTTCCCAGGGCTCCCCTCCTCACGTTCTCACCCC
>NW_027917192.1:0-229 GCF_054177405.1 Leptonychotes weddellii
GAAAACAATACATCCAATACTTCTTTGTGTTGAACAATTTTATTGAGGATGAAAGGACACTCACTCTTTTGCTTTGTTACTTGGCAATCTATATGTAATGATTTGGGGCTATTGCAGATAGGAGTTCCAGGCCACTCTCTCAGCCCCCCCTTTTTTTAAAATTTTTTATTGTTATGTTAATCACCATACATTACATCATTAGTTTCTGATGTAGTGTTCCATGATTCAT
>NW_027917193.1:0-229 GCF_054177405.1 Leptonychotes weddellii
TTTTTTTGCCTGGCCATGGCCAACTCCAATCCATCCCTGGCCTTCCTTGCAGGTCTCTTGTTCTGAGTCACGAGGAACAAGCCAGAGCACTCCTTATGTGCCTGGCATCCCTCCAGCCCACCCAGACCTTCTCAGAGTCCTCACTACCACCTTCCTACACATGGGCATCGGTCAGCACACATCAAGAGAGATGGAGTGAGGGCGCTCTGTGCAAGGCACCACCCCTTGG
>NW_027917194.1:0-229 GCF_054177405.1 Leptonychotes weddellii
AGACCCTCCTTGGGTTTGGTTAATTTGCTTGAGCAACTCACCAAAACCTTTAACTTACTAGGTCACTGGTTTATTACAAAGGATATTAAAGAATATGTACCAGCAGACTGGTGAAGAGATGTGGAGGGCAAGGTATGGGGACAGGGTGTCCATGTCCCTTCCAGGCGAACCACATTCCCCTACTACCTCTGTGGTTCATCAACCCAGAAGCTCCCTGAATCTGGTCTTT
>NW_027917195.1:0-229 GCF_054177405.1 Leptonychotes weddellii
CCGAGGGAGTAACTGAGCAGAAGCCTGAAGACAAATCAGTGCATGAGGGCCAACTAGCAGAGTCAAGGTGGGGTGTGAGGGATGCTTATTATTTAGACCTGAAGGGATCTTCAGAAGCATCTTGTCCAACTTACCTGTCCTTTTTTTTCTGCCTTATTTTTCTCCTTAACATTTAACCAGCATCAAATATACTATAAACGGTGCTTACCAGGGTCTTCTTAGGTTCAGT
>NW_027917196.1:0-229 GCF_054177405.1 Leptonychotes weddellii
GCTCTGGCTGTGCTTCGTCCAGGGGGCCACTGTGGCGGTGACCGGGGACGGCGTGAACGACTCCCCCGCGCTGAGGAAGGCTGACATTGGCATCGCCATGGGCATCTCGGGCTCCGACGTGTCGAAGCAGGCCGCCGACATGATCCTGCTGGACGACAACTTCGCCTCCATCGTCACGGGCGTGGAGGAGGGTGAGGGGCCACGCGGGCCGGGGTGGCATTCCGCTTCC
>NW_027917197.1:0-229 GCF_054177405.1 Leptonychotes weddellii
ATCTCAGATCTGAGCTCCCAAATAGTAGTCACCAGGTTTTGTCTTCTGTATCTTTTTTTTTTCTTATTCTTTTTTTTTATTCTTATGTTAATCCCCATACATCATTAGTTCTAGATGAAGTGTTCCATGATTCATTGTTTGTGCATAACACCCAGTGCTCCATGCAGAATGTGCCCTCCTCAATACCCACCACCAGGCTCGGGGGGGGGGGGGGGGGGGGGGGGGGGGG
>NW_027917198.1:0-229 GCF_054177405.1 Leptonychotes weddellii
TGATAATATTTTAGCAGATATTGTCAAACTGCTTTAAGAAGTTTGATACCAATTTATCAGGTGTTTATTTTTCTACAAACTTACTAACTCTGAATTGATATTTTCTGTCTTTGCCATTTTTATAGGTGAAATATATGAACTAATTAATACTTAAACTGCATTTCTTTGACCAAAATAAATGTAAAATAATTTTTAGTAATTTTAGTGTGTATGGATATGTGTATGTATT
>NW_027917199.1:0-229 GCF_054177405.1 Leptonychotes weddellii
GAGCTGGGGCCATGCGGAGATGCTGCTGCTGCCAAGGGGCGCGGAGGACCGCCAGCCACCCCCAGAGGCCTCAGAAGGGAGCAGGCCCGCCCGCGCCTGGATCTCGGACTCCAGCCTCCAGAACCAGGAGAGTCGGGGCTCCTGGGGTTGAAGCGCCGGCCCGGGGCAGGGTCACGGCGGCCCCGGGACGTCACGTGCCACAGGCGGCTGTTTGGGGGCCTGGACACCC
>NW_027917200.1:0-229 GCF_054177405.1 Leptonychotes weddellii
TACTTTGTCACTGAGAATCTCATTGGATGGGTTCTAGTTTTAGGTGAGTGTCTCAATTTTCTTCTTTGCAGAGGACACAACCATGTTTCCTGCTGCCTGAACAACCACTAAATTATTCTCTTAGTTATCAGTGTCTGCAGAGGCTCCAGAGTAACTTCAAATCTACACTGACTTACCTCTGGTTTCTAGCTCCCTTTTTTATCTATGACCACCGAAATTTCTCTTGTTT
>NW_027917201.1:0-229 GCF_054177405.1 Leptonychotes weddellii
AGTGACTGTCTGCTCCTCTGTCTCTCACACGGTGCTGAACTTCTCAAGGGAAGCTCCGTCTCATTCGTGGCCACGGCCAGGTGCCAAGCGCAGGCCTCACTTGGAATCGATAGCCAAGAGCTCCTTGTCAAACTGGGTTACACGGAAACCAGTCTCAAATCTCAGATGTCTCTTGTTCCCCGCCTGCTCCCTTCTCCTCCCCCACTCCCTTCTCAGCAGGGCCCCCTTA
>NW_027917202.1:0-1398 GCF_054177405.1 Leptonychotes weddellii
TTTTTTTTTTTTTAAAGATTTTATTTATTTATTTGAGAGAGAGAGAATGAGAGAGAGAGAGCACATGAGAGGGGAGAGGGTCAGAGGGAGAAGCAGGCTCCCCGCCGAGCAGGGAGCCCGATGTGGGACTCGATCCCGGGACTCCAGGATCATGACCTGAGCCGAAGGCAGTCGCTCAACCAACTGAGCCACCCAGGCGCCCAGCATTTTTAAATTTCTAATTTGTTGTGCTTTCTTTCTCATTTTAAACGAATAGTCACTTTAGTACCTAATTTTGTATTTTTAAATTCATACTATTTTATTCTTAAAAAGAGACTCCCAGGGGCGCCTGGGTGGCTTAGTCGTTAAGCATCTGCCTTTGTCTTGGGTCATGATCCCAGAGTCCTAGGATCGAGCCCCACGTCGGGCTCCCTGCTCCGCGGGAAGCCTGCTTCTCTCTCTCCCACTCCCCCTGCTTGTGTTCCCTCTCTTGCTGTGTCTCTCTCTGTCAAATCAATAAATAAAATCTTAAAAAAAAAAAAAGAGACTCCCAAATTGTATATGCACCTGCCCCGCAAAACCTGAACACACCACTGCTGTATCAGAGGGATCATTTTGAAATGTAAATTTACATAATTATAATTAATTATAATTATTTCCTCTTACCTCCAGGATAAAAATCCAAATTCCACAGCATACCATCTAGTGACTTATGAGCACACTCTGTCATCCATTCCACTGCCCCAAGATTACCTCTATACTCTAGATACTATCCTGCTTAGAGTTAGCAAAACTGCAACATGCCTTCCAACCCTGCTTCTGTCCCTGCAGTGGGCACATTCAGGTTGGCATTCTTTCCCCTCACTCTTCTCCTCATTGAGATCTCCCCTGATTAACCAGTCTATAAGTAGTGCATTCCTCAATGTTCTTCCCCACGACACATTCTTACGTGTCAGAACTTTTATCACATTTGTCAACACTGTACTTATTTGGTCTTACTTCTATATTCGTGCTTTATGTTTTACTCAAGAGACTCCAAACTCTCTGAGAGTGGAGATCATAAGCCTCTTACATAGTGTATAAACCTGGTATATAGTAGGTGCTCAATCAAATGAAGAGTGAAATTGTAGCAGTGAGAAAGACAGCATACAATGAACTGGACTCAAATGAGATTTATTTCAGGAGTTTCTGAGCAGCAGGTGAAGATCAATAGCTTAAATAACCAGTAGGCCAAGTCTTTGTGATTTTACTACATCCCCAGTGGCATTAAAGAATTGCCTGGGGAAATACCATTTACACTATTCAATAAAAACATCTATGTGCGGGCGCCTGGGTGGCTCAGTTGGTTGAGCGACTGCCTTCGGCTCAGGTCATGATCCTGGAGTCCCGGGATCGAGTCCCGCGTCGGGCTCCCTGCTC
>NW_027917203.1:0-229 GCF_054177405.1 Leptonychotes weddellii
GACTCTAAGAACTAGGTTTTCAGCTTCTTGTTCAGCTATGACCTTCCACTGCAAGAGATAAAGGTCTTTTCGTAAGCTACAGAAAAGCTCTCTGGCTCTCACATTTATCCAGGAACTGCAGACACAAACATGCCTTTGTCTATGTCCATACCCATACCTGTGTCTATAGGGAGAGAATTCACACCTTGGTTTTTAAAAAGAACACAGTGAACAATATTTCATAGTGTTG
>NW_027917204.1:0-229 GCF_054177405.1 Leptonychotes weddellii
GCTGTCTTAATGCTGATGTTTTGCTGGAGACCAAAAGTAACCTTATCTTAACAGCAGCTAGCATCTCAAGGTCCTGAAAACCTTTCTTCAAAATTCCTTGGAAACTTACTCTAACCCTCTTTTCCCCTCCCTCCACAAGCTTAAAAGTATATAATCAGTCACTCCTCACAATCGCTGTGCAGCTCTCTCTGCCCACGGACCCTGTCCCCGTGCCATAATAAAAACACCT
>NW_027917205.1:0-229 GCF_054177405.1 Leptonychotes weddellii
AATGAATCCTAGTGGCAGCTATAGAAATTGCAGTGAATTTAGGTATCCTGTTGTGTTGATGGTAGCAGAGCCAGCAACAACACCCAGTGTCCAGTGCCAATGCCAGTCAGAGTTACAGTTCCCAGTATTCAGCTGCGGAAACAGAAGTGACTTTACCCAACTGACTCAGTGGTGAGATTTAGCTGTGGTGTTTACTTTTGTTTTTCCATTATGGCTGCCAGTTTTCTGA
>NW_027917206.1:0-229 GCF_054177405.1 Leptonychotes weddellii
AAGGGGAGAATTGTCTTTTGGCTGCAATCTCTTATTAGTCGTGTGTATTCTCTGCTGAGTCCCAAGAGGTCACAGAAAGCCAAAAGCAATGTTAAGTGTACAAGCTTTAAATAACTCACAAAGTTAATGTAACGAATGTAAGTGCTATCTGAAATTCATCACTCAGTGCTTGCTGCAGCCCCAAGCTGTGATAAAACACCACTCATAAATTTATATTAAAACTCTGCTC
>NW_027917207.1:0-229 GCF_054177405.1 Leptonychotes weddellii
CTTTACATCTAAAGGAGCTGGAGAAAGAACAGCAAACAAAGCCTAAACCTGCAGAAGAGAAATAATAAGGATTAGAGCAGGAATCAATAAAATAGAAACCAAAAGGACAGTAGAACAGATCAACAAAACTAGGAGCTGGTTCTTTGAAAGAACTAATAAGATTGGTAAACCCCTGGCCAGACTTATCAAAAAGAAGAGAAAGGACCGAAATAAATAAAATCATGAATTA
>NW_027917208.1:0-229 GCF_054177405.1 Leptonychotes weddellii
TGGGTGGCTCAGTTGGTTAAGCGACTGCTTTCGGCTCAGGTCATGATCCTGGAGTCCCTGGATCGAGTCCCGCATCGGGCTCCCTGCTCGGCAGGGAGCCTGCTTCTCCCTCTGACCCTCCCCCCTCTCATGTGCTCTCTCTCTCTCATTCTCTCTGTCTCAAATAAATAAATAAAATCTTTAAAAAAAAAAAAAAGAATTTCATTTTTCCAAAAGCTTAAGAAAACCA
>NW_027917209.1:0-229 GCF_054177405.1 Leptonychotes weddellii
CCAGGAGGACCAACCCGGTGATTAGAGGGCTGGAAATTTGAGTCCTGCCCCCAGACCTCTGGGGATTGGAGTGCGGCTGGAAGTTGAATCAGCCAATGGCCAGTGACTTAGTCAATCATGACTGTGCAATGAAACCTCCATGAAAATCCAAAAGGACTGGGTTTAAAGAGCTTCTAGGTTGGTGAACATGTGGAGACACAGGGTGTTTGGTGTGACATGGATGCTCCTT
>NW_027917210.1:0-229 GCF_054177405.1 Leptonychotes weddellii
CATCCTAACATTATAAGATGGACATAGGGAATTTTCTAACAACCTTCTTATCAGTTTCATTTTTCAGGGGATGGGCATCATCTATAATCAGTACTTGAAATTTCAATTTATACTCACCTCTAAGATGCATGAAAAACAATTAACTGCCTGAAAGACAAGTTTAGGCTGCAGTGACTATAATTTCAATACACTTAGAAACATTCAATTTCTCTCTTGTCAAAGCCAGAGG
>NW_027917211.1:0-229 GCF_054177405.1 Leptonychotes weddellii
AGCCCCACCATTTACTGGTTGCACGTCTCGGGGTCACTTTCTCAATCTCGCTGAACCTCAGTTTCTTATCCACTTAATGTCTGTAGTGATATCCATCTTTCAGGTTTTTATAAGAACTAATGTTTGTAAAGTGAAAAGAAAAACATTTCTTGCTTGTTTTTGTTTTTCTCTTTCCCTTCTCTCACAGTGGCCTTTCTATTACAAGCAATGTTTGGACAAAGCTTGGATG
>NW_027917212.1:0-1398 GCF_054177405.1 Leptonychotes weddellii
TCAATTCTGTCACGTTGGCTAAGAAGGCATCTCAGGGGGCTGCCTTCCTCTCCTTTCAGAAGGGTGACCCAAAGTTAAATTTGACTTTGAGAAAATGGGCATACTGAACACAAGTGGTATTGGGGTGGCCTTCGAACCTAAGGAGTTTGGGTCCAGTGAGAGGGCCATACATGCTTCTGCAATTCTCCAGGGGTTCTGTTTGTACGGTTTGATAGAGGACCCTGCCAGAAACTGAGCGAAAGTGGGGACAAGAGCTAGGAGAGATGAGTCTACCCCAGTGCCTGACCATTTCCTGGGATGCTGATGGAGGTGGCATGCTTCTGTGGATGAGACTGGATTTTTCAGAAGTCTAACGGAAATTTTGTATTCAGGGTGGACCCCTCGGGAATCCATAATCATGGATGTGTAGCGAATGAGCCCAACATAATAAGCTTAGCCACACCAAGAAACTACACTTTGTTCTATTAATTAGCATCTGAACTTTATTACTTACATTCACCCTGATTGAATGCTGTTTCCAAGCTTCAAAACACTAAAGCTGCATTGTCCAATACAATAGCCACTAGACACACATGGTTGTGTAAATTTAAATTTATAATAATTGAAATTAAGCACAGTTTAGAATTCAGTACCTGAGTTGTATCAGTCACATTCCAGGTGCTCAACAGCCGGTGAGGTGGTTGCCCTTCAGGGCCATGCGGGTGGTTAGAATCTTTTCATCTCCGCAGAAAGATCTATCAGACAACACTGCCCAAGGGACTATTCCCTCAAAAGCCTAAAACCCAAAGTGGCTCCTAATTGTCACCTGAATAAAAACATGCAATCCTAAAAATTCAAGCTCATCTCACGGACCACAGCCCCCAGACTCCCCTCTCTCAGCTCCCACAGTGATTCTAGCATCCCTGAGATGACAGAGATCTTGCTCTTACTGAGTCTGCATCTGGATTATTTCTGGTTCATGGACAATCTGGTTTATTTCTGTCTCAACAATCAGCTGGACTTCTTGACTAGTAGCAGGTGTTGCTGTCAGCCTGTTCTGGGTGGTATGTTTTTGGAAATCTGGGGAAGCTCCAAGGACTGAGTCCCTACCCCTTTGTGGGGACCTCAGGCCAGCCTGGGCAGCATGGCTGAGAAAGTTGCCCTGAGTTATCTCCTAAGCCACTGTCACCCTCAGATTGTCTTGTCTGCATCTGTATTCCCCGCTGGCTTTTTTTCACAGCTGTAACTGTGACTGTGTTTGCTTTGGACCTGTGATTAAAGTTACACTGCTTGCAGTTCTCTGGGAGAACAGCCTCTTCCCCGGTGCTGTGCTGGTAAATGCTTAAAAACTGATTCTCTGGGTGAAAAAAGGCCTTGATTTGGAGCATTTCCTGAATATCATGGTATAAATTCTCACAT
>NW_027917213.1:0-229 GCF_054177405.1 Leptonychotes weddellii
AAAGCATGAGATAAGGCTCCTGAGTCAAGTTTGAGATCTGGTTGGAAAGACGAGCTGCTCATACATGAACCTGTCCGAGGTGGGGATGGGTAGATGCCCTGTCCACATAGAGACAACAAGAACATCAGGACGGTGGGTCCCCAAACCACCTGGGCCTCATTCCGGCATCCAGGACAGCAGACGTGGACATACAAGTGAAGAGGACAGAAAAGAAGGGTTACAGTCGGGA
>NW_027917214.1:0-229 GCF_054177405.1 Leptonychotes weddellii
GGTGTTATGCACAAACAATGAATCATGGACCACTTCATCTAAAACTAATGATGTAATGTATGGGGATTAACATAAGAATAAAAAAAAAGGCATTCTCTTTATGAAAGACAGAAGAGAACTTTTATTCACGAAGTATTCAAGGATATAGCTTTCCAATCTTCAATAGGGGGAGAAAAATAGCCCTCATTTGGTTTGGAAATATCCCTTAACAATAACAAATTATTTTCAA
>NW_027917215.1:0-229 GCF_054177405.1 Leptonychotes weddellii
TTTTCATTGCAACCTTTTAAAATGATAGGTTTAATAACCCCTCAATATATAATGTGTAAATAGCAAATACATGAAAATCAAATATAATACTTTTCTTATTATAATATTGGATATAATAAATATAAACCATAGAGTAGAAGTTGGTAAATCTTTTCTGTAAATGGCCAGCTAGTGGATATTTTAGGCTTTGCTGTTCATATAGTCTCTATTACAGCTGTTCATCTCTGCC
>NW_027917216.1:0-229 GCF_054177405.1 Leptonychotes weddellii
GAAGAGGAACCTCACTCCAGATAGTCAGACGAAATGACAGACTTCTTTCCTCTTCTCCCATCATCTCCCAGACCCAAAGGCCTCAGTGCAGAGAAGAGGGAAAGAAGAGAAAAGAGAAAACAACCCTCCATCCTGCTCTGGGTTCATGCTGGGAATTCTTCCCTGTCCTGAGAGAAGAGAGCTTTGAATCAAATCAGACTGAAACTGAGAAATTAGCATGACTGAATCT
>NW_027917217.1:0-229 GCF_054177405.1 Leptonychotes weddellii
AACCCCAGCGGGCAAATCTCAGTCTCAGCGTCTGTGTCCCTGGGAACCCGCACTATGACAATGGCACCCCACACGGACCCGTGCAGCCCCACTTCCAGGTGCTCCTGCTAGAACCGAGACACCCCTTTCCCACGGCTGCACCCATCCCTCAACCCCACAACCGTGCTTGGGACACGTGCCCATGCCGTTCACCGGGCCACCTAGAGGCCCACGCTGGCTTCCACGTCGC
>NW_027917218.1:0-229 GCF_054177405.1 Leptonychotes weddellii
GCGGGGCCTGAGACGGACTAAATCCCTTGAAAAAGGGGAGGATTTGGGCAGCAAACTGTCAGACTCTTCAGACCTGACCACTTAAAAAAGGCAACTGTCCCCGAAGGCTCTGCCCAGTGGATCTCCGAACAGAACCGAGATCCTTCCCTGCTTGAGCATCAGAAGCAGTAAGTGCCAAGCGCTGACCTGGGCCAGACAGGGGCCTTATCTCAACTGCACGCCCACAGAC
>NW_027917219.1:0-229 GCF_054177405.1 Leptonychotes weddellii
GATTTCACTCAATAATCATATAGCCCTTTCCATGATATCAACTACTACACATTTTCATTCACTTTTTTTTTTATTCTTATGTTAATCCGCCATACATTACATCATTAGTTTTAGATGAAGTGTTCCATGATTCATTGTTTGTGCATAACACCCAGTGCTCCATGCAGAACGTGCCCTCCTCAATACCCACCACCAGGCCGGGGGGGGGGGGGGGGGGGGGGGGGGGGGG
>NW_027917220.1:0-229 GCF_054177405.1 Leptonychotes weddellii
CCAGGAGGACCAACCCGGTGATTAGAGGGCTGGAAATTTGAGTCCTGCCCCCAGACCTCTGGGGATTGGAGTGCGGCTGGAAGTTGAATCAGCCAATGGCCAGTGACTTAGTCAATCATGACTGTGCAATGAAACCTCCATGAAAATCCAAAAGGACTGGGTTTAAAGAGCTTCTAGGTTGGTGAACATGTGGAGACACCGGGTGTTTGGTGTGACATGGATGCTCCTT
>NW_027917221.1:0-229 GCF_054177405.1 Leptonychotes weddellii
GGGCACCTGGGTGGCTCAGTTGGTTAAGCGACTGCCTTCGGCTCAGGTCATGATCCTGGAGTCCCGGGATCGAGTCCCGCATCGGGCTCCCTGCTCGGCAGGGAGCCTGCTTCTCCCTCTGACCCTCCCCCCTCTCATGTGCTCTCTGTCTCTCTCATTCTCTCTGTCTCAAATAAATAAATAAAATCTTTAAAAAAAACCAGATATGATCAGGATGAACTCAGCTACT
>NW_027917222.1:0-12791 GCF_054177405.1 Leptonychotes weddellii
CCGCATCGGGCTCCTTGTTCCGCGGGGAGCCTGCTTCTCCCTCTGCCTCTGCCTCTCTCTCTCTATCTCTCATGAATAAATAAATAAAATCTTTAAAAAAAAAAAAGATTTTTTGTTTATTTATTTGACAGAGAGAGACACAGCGAGAGAGGGAACACAAGTAGGGGAAGTGGGAGAGGGAGAAGCAGGCCTCCCGCGGAGCAGGGAGCCCGATGCGGGGCTCGATCCCAGGACCCTGGGATCATGACCTGAGCCGAAGGCAGATGCTCAACGACTGAGCCACCCAGGAGCCCCTATTCCCTATATTTTTGATGCCTCATTTTCAGCAGATTCTTCTGCAGAACAGCCAGCCCCTAACAAGTACCCTCCCCCTATTATTTTAGGATTCCTCAATAGGTATCTCATTATTGAACAGAAGTTGCTCTCTACTGCCCTGTGGCAGCAGCTTTGTCATCTTCACCAGCTCTGGCCCCCTTCAGAGAGTAGTCTGTCCTCTATGTCCACAACCCCCCGGGAGCTGCTCATCACTTCCACTTATCCTGTCCATTGCAAGAACTGAATCTACAAAGGTGCTCTCCCAGTGATCCCAAAGCTACAGGCACTACTCCCTGACCCATGACACGTTAGCGTAAGATTGCAAAGTAACCAGAAAGTACGGTGCATACATCTTATCCCAGCACCTATTCCTTATCCAGGTAAAGAAAAACTAGGCTGAAACTCAAAGATTTGGAGATCTGAGAAGTTTCCCCCAAAGCGAACCAACCAATCACCTACAACAGAGCAGGGACGTTGTCTGATTCCCAAGTATCTAGACTTCCGGGTATCATGACGACTTGTATTTTCTTTCAATTGCTAGATACATATTTTTAGAGGCTGATATAGGAAGATCCCTCTCAAATGGTAAGTTAGCTTGAATGATCACCCCTTCCCCAAATCCATATTTCTAATCATAAATGATTATGTATCCAGGCAGGTATTCCACAAAGACACAATTTCAATTAATTTTTTTTTTACTCTAGAGATTATTTTTTTTCCTTTTTCCATTATCCACTGTATTCATTATTTTTAGTCAGTTCTCATGGATAATCCTCTCCCCTCTTTATGAATGTATTTTACTTTGATTTTATGAGCTATCCCAAACCCAATACCTAGAAATAAATTAGCAGCTGCTCTAAGTATAAAGAGCATCATTCAAAGCCAGGAAACTTCAAGACTGACCTGGATATACCCTTACTAATTCCCAAAACACTTTTGAATTATTCTTTCTTAGCACGGATCTCCTTAACCCATATGTTTATTTCCCCTCCTCTACTAAGTGATTCTTAGGGATAAATATTATCTTTTGTCATATCCCACCTTGACCACATGCCTGACTCATAAGCACTCACAAAATGCCTGAAGGACTCACTGAATGACCGAACGAACAAATGAATGAGTAATGACTAACAACAGACTCCCTTTATCGAAGACATAATATCAATCAGGCACCGTGTTAGACAATTTTTATAAATGATCTGATTTAATTCTCATAATACTGTAAAGCAGGCATTATTGTCCCCAATTTGCAGATGAGAAAACTGCCACTTAGAGAGGGTAAGCAACTTGACAAAGGTTCCAAATCTCGTAAATGAGAGCTTTCATTTGAACTCCAGGCTATCTTAAAGGCTGTCCTCTCATTCACGAGGACGGGGCTCAGTCCAGTGCGCTCTGCACTGCTCTTTCTGCCATGTTTACCACAGGAGGTTTTGCCCCCACACAGCCTCACCCATTCCTTTACGTTTTGCTTCTGGCTGCTTTGGGGCTACAGTGCAGAAGTTGAGTGTTTG
Organism: Leptonychotes weddellii; assembly: GCF_054177405.1. Classification (NCBI taxonomy): domain Eukaryota; kingdom Metazoa; phylum Chordata; class Mammalia; order Carnivora; family Phocidae; genus Leptonychotes; species Leptonychotes weddellii. The sequence goes on from NW_027917222.1 coordinate 1,827, forward strand.
CAATGGAAACTGTCTAGCCTGGAAGGCTAAATGATTTATTACCCGGCCCTTTACAGAAGAGGTGTGTGCTCCCCGCCCTAGGATATACTGAAGGCGCGGACCACAGGGGTAAGAGGGATGGGGAGGGAAAAGCAGGGAATCTTGCCCCAGGGAGAGATGTGGTTTCCATATTTGCTGAATCCACAATTTTCTCCCCCTCTCCACTCTAACACAACTGGGTTATTGTGGGATTGCACAACTCCCGGCAAGGCCCTAATTTAAATTCAACCAGCCTTAGGTGAGTTAACGTTGGTCTTGTCCTGTTGCTGCCGCCGTCTTATCTCCTTTCCATCCCTGTGTGGTGCTATGGCTCACTCATTCCCCGTGCAGCCTCTGATATTTCAAGATGAGAAGAGTAGAGAGCTGAAACTCTTGTTAAACAATTAATTAGGCTTTCAAAGGGCAGAGATAAGGTAATCACATTCTTCGGCTCTCAATGTAAAGTGTGAAGATATTTCAGAACTTAGTAAGCCTTTCTCTTCTCCTGGATTTCTCTTTCTCCCCTACATCTTGTCTTCCTCTCCCATCTCTCCACTTAACTCTTCATATACACCTCTTACTGAACGTTAAGTATTGTTGCTTTAATTAAATAAAAGCCAATGCTCCTTTCTTAACATTAAACCGGGCATTTAAATATCTCAACATCTGACATAAGTTACACAGACAAGATATTTTTGCCCAGGCAGGGGCCTAGAGATTAACTGCTTTTGTTGGAAAGACTTACGGTCTTTGGAAGATGGGCAGGTCCTTCTCTCCCATTGCTCTTTTTATTTATTTTTACTATGAAATATACCACATATACAGTTAGGAGTAGATTAAGCCCCCCCGGGAGAAAATAAATTTGCATTCTCTTTTCTGTAAGATAATTATTAAAACATTTCTGAGATTTTTAGATAACCCGAAATAAGATCAAAAGGCAGTAAGTTGTGACCTCCATGAAATAAGGAGGGTGTTAAATTTGTTCACTACTGTATTCTACATTACCTACATTACCTAGCAGTGTCTCAAATGTAAATATTTGTGGATGTAGGGAAGGTGAGCAGGAGGGAGGAAATGATGCATTTTGTGTATTATCCCAATTGGTTTCCAGTAACTTTTGCAATGACTTGTTTCTTTCTGATATGAAATTATGAAAGAGAATACCCTGTTTCACATTTTGATAGATGAAGTTTGAGGGGGCATGGCAGAACTCTGATTCTGAGGCAGAGGTGTCCTCAAGCAACACACTGAAGATATCAGAAGATGGCTTGGGGGTCCTCCATATCTGCAGGGCTGTAAGACTAACTGCACTGGGACACCATCAGGAGAAGCAAAAACCAGTAAGTGGCCTGTCCAGCGGCAGCACCTGAAGAGGAGTCTGGCCTGGAGAAGTTTTGCTGCTTTCTAGAATTGGAAGCATATCTGTGACAAGAGGGATAGATTCATGCTAACATGTAACCAGTGCTGTGGATTCTCAGGATTATCTGGGCAGGGAAAGTCTGGGAAAAGCCTGGATGTTCTACTAGTTGAGAATTGGGAGCCCACACACCTCGTGCTCTGTGTATTGTGTGAGGGCTGACTGCGTTAATCACAGGTTGTTAAAGCCCAGAAGCTTGGCACTTCCATGTCACCCTCTATTGCCTTTCTACACTGTGACCTCAGTGGAAAACAATGTGCCAATAGCTCAACAAATCTGTTACCAATTCCTTCAGCCCAAAGGTATGTGACAGACTAGCCAGAAATCATTGGCTTGGCTTGTCCCTATCAGGGTGCCTAAATCCCTACTATTCTAGTAGCTCATCTCCATCTGTTTTTATCTATATATATTTATATACATATATTTTTTACTATGAAATATACCACATATACAGAAAACTGAACAAAACCTAATCATACACCCTAAGGAATTCTTACAAAACAGACCCCTGTGTAACCACCACATGGGTCAGGAGATACAGCACGGTGGGCATTTTAAGATGACTACTCTGCACCCCGTGTACCCTCATGGACCCTCCTATACTTTTCCCAGTCACGAATCTCTCCTCTCGTCAAAAGAGAAGGCCCTCTTATTTTTAAGACAATATTTCCTTGATTTATGTTTTATCATTTCCACCTAAATGTGTATCTTGTACATCACTAAGCCTTTTAGTTTAATTTTTCCTATTTTTTAAACCTTATATAAATAAAATCAACCTTTTTTTTTCCCTATTTGAGCTTTACCTAGTGGAATCAGTTTATCTGTTTGGCTACTTTTGCTTTTGTTCACTGTTATGGTTATATGTACTTCATTCTTTTCATTGCTGAATAGTATTCCATTACACAGACAAGCGATAATTTGTATATCTATTCTAGCATCAATGAACATATGGGTTATTTCTAGTTTGGCTTTATGCACATCACTATTATAAACATTATTCTTTTAAATATGTCCTGATACAAAGAGATGTGTATTCCATTAAGTATATAACTAAGAATGGAATTGGTAGATCAGTTGGCATGCCTATCTTCAGGTAGTTCCCATCTGATTTACAGCATGGTTGAGTCAATTATTCTCCTACAAGCACTATAAGAGAATTTTTACAGCTTCAGATCTTTGCCAATATGTGATATTCTCAGTATTATTTATAGATCGATATGGATAGATTCTTATAGATAGATATTCTTATCTTATTGGGGTTTTAATTTGTATTTCCTAGATTATTCATGGGATTTAAAATCATTTTAACTTTTTTTTTGTTTGTGAAGTATATATTCAAATTACCTGTGTTTTTTTTTTTTTCCCGTTGGGTTGTCTGCCTTTTTCTCAATGATCTGTTGTATTCTTTTCTTAATATATACATAAGCCAGAATATATACAAGCACTTCACTTGTTATATATATTACAAGTAGCCTGTCCCATACTCTGGCTTGCCTTTTTACTTTCCCTAAATCCAATAGGAGGAGACTTATGTTAGGAATTGTTAATTAAACCTAGAAAAAAATGGGAAGTCAGAAAAGGTCATTTGAAGGTAAATCTTGAATATACATTCATTTTTTTTCCAGGAAATTAAGGAGGCTTCCAATGAATAGAACAAAATAACAAGGCTAAAGAGAATATAACCAAAACTTGACAGATCATACTTGGGGAGTAAAAGAGACTGTGAAGGAAGAATGGGTAATAGAAAAGCAAAGGATCAAACTCTGATTGCCATATTTAGAGGAGCTGTCAAAAAAAAAAAAATAGAACAATGAGATAAGAAAGTTGAAGAGTGGCCCCCAAAGCAGGAAAAAATTCAGGTCAAGAGAGTATCATTAATGATCTCAATGGCAGAACTGTAACAGACGTGATGTTTAATCTTATGTGTCAACTTGGCTAGCCTCTGGGGTCCAGTTGTTTGGTCAAACACTGGTCTAGATGTTGCTGTGAGGTATTATTTTCATTGTGATTAATATTTAAATCAGTAGACTTTGAATAAAGCAGATTATGTTTCATGATGTGAGTAGGTCTCATCCAAACAGTTGAAGGCTTTAAAGGAAACACTGAGATCCCAGAGAATAAAGGAATTCTGCCTCCAGATGGGCTTGGGATACCAGACCAATATATCAGCTCTTTCCAGCCTGCCAGGTTTGTTGTTCACTGGCCTGGCCTGCAGATTCTGGACTCACCAGCCCCTGCAACTGTATGAACCAATTCCTTAAGATAAATCTCTCTCTCTACAGATTTACATATTATTGGTTTTCTTTCTCTGAAGAACATTGACCAATGTACCAGACAACCCAAGGGTTCTAAATATAGCCTGGTAACGTATGAACAGAGATGGAAGCAAAGTTTATTGGAATTAAGAAAACTGAGTCAATATCATGCTTGGATCAATTTCAGAACCATTGAGGATAATGAGAGAAATCATATGTTTATCATTGAAGTTATTGAGAAAAATAAGTATTCAAAATGGGAATGAATGATGCCAACAAGAACTGGGGAGAGCAGTATATAAGGAGAGCATGGACCTTCAAAGAAGAGTGATTGTTGAGCATTGGTGGTGGAACAGGGTCTCAATGGGAACAAACACAAGACTCCTCTTTCTTGTCTTACTAATACAACTGAGAGAGCAGTACTCTTGACTGAAGAAAGTTTTCAAGAAAGGTCTATTCATCACATTTTCAGTGATCAGTAGAATCCTGGGTATAATTAAGGAAAGGTAAAAGGAGTCTCTAAGATTTGGAAGCATATTTTCACTTAAAATAAATATTCCCTGTGGTTTAAAAAAAAGGTTAAGAACAGAAATGCGGTTGTGCGGTGGAGTAGAGCTAAGCTGGGTGTCAATAAAAGTGAGTTTTGAAAGTTGTAGATAGAAAGGAAGAAGATAAAAGATTGACAGGTCCTATCGGCTATCTATCAGCTTCAGAGTCACAGAGATCTGAGTTTAAATTCGGCACTCCTACTCCCATTCCCCATAACACACCCACACTTACAACCTGTATGACTATGCGGTGTGAAGCAGAGTTTTCCAGAAGTGACCCTGAATACTCTTGCAGTCATCTGAACAATAAATAGCTGGACTTTTCCCAAGGTATAGGGTTATAGTGTTCTCCTCACACCAAAAGAAGGACTGCACCATCCCCAGATTCTCAGCATCTGGCTTTCTCACATAACTGCAGTAAATAGCTGACAACTAAATGCAGAATGTCTGTCATCCAGAAAAATCTATTTGCACTGTCTTGACAGGTTGCTCATTCCCCGGCCCCATAAAAAGAGAGAGCAGTTAGGGGCAATGTTCCTCCACTGGAACATAAATCCACTGTGTATCCAGCAGGGGGCTGGCCTTTATCCACCTCTCAGATGAGATGTTGAAAGTCTCTGGGGATGTGTTCCTCTCTTACTGACATTAACTTGTAGGATTCCCCAGTAAAACCTTTTCCTTGCTCATGGGATTCTACAGACTCCATCTTGAGCTCTGTTGCACAAGTAGTGACCTGAGCCAGGTAACAACCATCTTTAGCTTTGAAACCCTAATCTGTAAAACAGAAATTATGCCAACTACAATAATGAGTTATTGTGAAGACTGAGCAAGATAATGTGTTTAAGATACTTAGCACACACAGGGCCTATTTTATACAGCTAATAGAAGAAAATTTAGTTATGGTTAAAATAATTAAAACCAAGTAGACTCAATTTCCCAATTAAATGATAATGCCATGGTTCTGGCCTCAACAAAAATCGCTCTTTATATAACTGAATAGAAAGTGCCCATTAGAGTTGGGGGGGGTTCGATTAGGGGTAGGGTGGCTGGAAAGGATATTAGAAAAAAGGTAGGACCTGGCAGAAGTAGATCTACCTCTGCAAATTTATCCCACTAACAACTGTACATTGCCTTTTCACTTGTGAGAATGACCCAATAGCTACTTTCTTTATGTGTGTGTGTGTGTATGTATGTGTGTGTGTATATATATATATATATATAATTTATGAATATACCAAATATATGAGTAGATGTCTCTGAATGATCATGGGTACATCTTTTGCTATATGTCTGAACTCTGAGAGACTGTATCTGAGTGTAACAGTTGCTGGATTAATTAAATATTTGGTGGGTGGGGGTCTAGCTTCTTCTGTTTAAGGTGACAGAACTGTGAGCTGGGAAAGTCTCTCGTTATTATAAGGAAGCTGTCCAGAGGAAAATATAAAAGATAAGGTCTAATTGTATAAAGTAGTCAAAGCAAAGGCCAATTCTCGTGTTGGATCTGCTTCTGAATTTACTGCTACTGCTACTAGGGCTGGCCAGAAGGACCAAAACTTCAGACATGGGTAAGACAACATTAGAGGAATGAGACTTCACGTGGGCCCACTGAGGTGCGGTGTGTGTGCCTGTAGGGATGAGACCAGGGTCCAGCAAGGAGGAAAGTGAGCCTATGAGCAGGAGAGTGAGTGGAGCCCATCAGCTTCTTCATGCTGCCCTTGTTCAAGAACAGAGCTAGCGGGGGAGGAAGAAGAGGAGACCAGCCCTCGGAAAAACTCCCTACAGACAACTCAAGGAATGCCACTCAATCAGAATTTAATCCTTTACACTACTCAGATCTTTGGGTTTATTTAAGTGCAAATACAAACAAGAATAATCAAAATCTTATAAATTAACGGACACTTAGCTCCAAGCGTAAAGGAGTGTACAAAGCTTTTTCTCAATGGTAGTTTTAGGGTGGGGTAGAGAGAAGACCAGAGCTCTGGAATTCTGAGGGAGGGAGAAATAGGAAATAGGGAGGAGAGGGAACCAGAAGAGAAAGGCAGTCATGGAAGACAATGTAGCCTAATCACAATGTGGAGTCAGGCTTTTCTGATGAGGAGGACCTTGACATAGGAGTGGGAGGGCTAACACTCTCTGAACAGTTGTCAGTCCTACTGTGTACCACTAAAGTCAGAAAAACACCCTGAGTACCAGAATTTAATTTTCACTCCTCGATCTTTGAAGTTCTGTATAACTGGGTCAAACTCTGGAATAATGGCAAATATAAATACTGGCTATAGGATGAGTGGTAAAAACAACAGTGAGGAAATGTTTCCTTGTTGAGTCCCAAAGGCCTCTAGATGTTACCCACCAAGGATAATGATTGCAAAGGCCACTCTCTATGGCCTTGCTTTCAACACTAGGTGACATGTGTCAAAGGTGTTGAGAAGGGAGGTGTCTGTCTCAGGACAAAGCATTACTTTTCCACTTGGAAGGTGTGTTCAATATGCCATCTTGGGAAGATTGAACTCTTCTAGCAGCACATAATGGAAACATACTATGGCACTGAGCAATAAACTGAGAATATTTCAGAATCCCAAAGACTACACTTAACATTGCTTCTCTTAACCGCAGAATATAGAATTTCACACTGCTCTAACTGGAAAAAAGACAAAACAAAACAAAACAAAACTGCAATTTTTCTCTATCCCCTACCATTGTAGAGTTCCTTACTAACTTTGAATTTAGTGAAGATTACTTTAACTGAGTTATTCCTTCAGGAGTTGATTCCTACCAAATGTCAAATCCTGAAAAACTAAAATAATCACCTTCCAAATATCAATCTTGTAAAAGAGATGCAAGATCAGAAAATTAGTATAGGTCATACTTTATGGGCAAATTCTTTTCACAGTCTAATGCTTTGTGTATTTAACTATTCTCATTAACTTATTTTAGCATGGAGAATGGTGTTCCCCTCCTCCTGCTTCAGCATCCAAATCCTCAACAGGGACGAGCTGGCTGGAAAAATAAATAACTTAATAATCATCTCAAACTTCATTAACATTAATTAGCCATGCTACCTCCCTGAAAGAACACAACAGTCATTTTCCTGGAATAACAAATGACAAAACAGAAAAACAAATTGTCAACACAAGTACAAAAAACCTGCTAATTTACTGGAGGCTGGTGGATAATAGGAAGTGTTATATTAACATTATTCCTTTGTGATCCACTTTCAACCATACACTTTCATTAGCAATGTTTCTTTTCCTAATTTTAAAAGTAATAAACATCATTTTGAAAAACCAAGGAGATAGATAAAAATACAAAAAAACAAGCAGAATTAATAGTAAAGCTAGTCATTGGAATTTGGCAACATTCTTCTGTCAGTGTTTTGGCATATGTAAGTACTACACACTACCCTTGTATATGCTTTGCATTTTATACTTATAAGGATGTTCTCTGTTCATTAAATTATTGTAACTTTAATGCCTATACTACATTCCATTTTATTGTCACTGGTGTGTCTTTTTTTCCTAACATAAAAAGCTTTAATAAGAATCTTTATGCACAAATACTTTTTAATTTCAGATTGCTTGTTAGAGTAAAATTCCTGGAAGCAGTACTTCTGAACCAAAAGGTAAAAAGGTAATAGCTGATGAGTTATTTTCCAGAAACTTTTCTTTATTTTAGAACCTATTTCATCTTTTGCCAGCCATCTAAAAGAGGACTCTCATCTCTGTGCCCTCTCATCAACCCAAAATATTTCTTCTGGATATACTTTCTAATTCCATAGGTGAAAAATGGTGTCTCAAGTTATAATACGTTTAATTGATTGTTTCTAAAGCTTAAGAGTTTTCATAGTCAAGTGTAGTTTCTTTCATGAATTCTTTGAATATGTCCTTTGTTGATTGATATTTGGGGATTTTGAGAGAGGTTGCTAGAAATCTGTATGGCCATTGTAAAAATTCAATATATTAATTTTTTCTCTTATATTTGAAGCAAATATTTCTCCCAGCTATTTTTAAACTTAATTCATAGTGTTTAAGCTTCTTATTTAGTTAAAACTATGTGGTTTTTTTTCTCAGTTCCTTTAAGTTTATAAAATTTCCTTCCCTTCTACAGATTAGCAATGCACTATCTATATTTTTTGAATAACTGATTTATGGTTTATTGCACATAAAACCGTCATCGGATCCCACTGGAATTATATTGGTTTATGATTTGAGGTGAGAGTGAAGCTTGAGCCTTTATCAAATAGGAAAATACATTATTTTCCCCCACTAATTTGTGATACTTTTTTTTCAGAAATTCAATTCTAGTATATCCCAGAATCTACTCCTGTTTAAGCCAATCTAATTTTACTTTTAATGTTGTCTATAGATTTTTTTAAAAAAATACTTCCTTTTTATTTGTTATTGTTAAAATTAAATAAAACTGAAACTTGTTAATGAAATTAGCTAACAAAATTTTCCATTGCTGACCAGATTATTATTAAAAAAACATTGAACCTATCATGTTTAATGGTGCATAGATTTTCCCAAGCTGGATAACTGTGAAATGGAGTGTAACCAATGATTTGAGTGTAACTGTGATTAAACTTTCCAATGTTGGAAGACACTTTTAATGGGAGCTATTATCTATATTTATAGCAGTTTCATTTTTTTACTTCAGCTGTTTCTTACTCATTTTTTTCCTTTTTTTTTTTTGCAGTTGATTTGCAAAGTATTCCATTAATTGTCTCATAAGTGTCATATCTACGGAAAATTCTTAGCATGTCTTAAAGTGAGCAAGAAAGCTCTTGAGTGTTGAAATGTACTAAGTCTTATTTTAGATCTCTGTTTCTCATCCAGGCTCTGCTTAGGCAAACCTAGTTAGATATAATGATGTTATCATGCATTTGCTAGCAAATTATATTAGTCTGGGTCAATCTGACCCTTGAGATATGTCTATCCCTCTAGGTTCCTTGCCTGAACTAGATGTCCATGCAATTCCTGTCTAGCTCCAAAGTCTAGCCAGAGGCATTTACGCTGGAGAACAATGGTCTCTTGCCTTGACAGTGTCATGTATCTAGAGGTCTAAGCTTAAAATTGAGAAACAGAATCTGTGTGACCCTATCTAATGCTGAGCCCTTGTCTTTGTCTGCATTCCTGGTCTTGTATCATGGATCTCCTATGCAAAAGTCATGATTTTTTTTTTTTTTAAAGATTTTATTTATTTATTTGAGAGAGAGAGAATGAGAGACAGAGAGCATGAGAGGGAGGAGGGTCAGAGGGAGAAGCAGACTCCCCGCTGAGCAGGGAGCCCGATGCGGGACTCGATCCCAGGACTCCAGGATCATGACCTGAGCCGAAGGCAGTCGCTTAACCAACTGAGCCACCCAGGCGTCCGCAAAAGTCATGATTTTTAAGGATCTCTTTCTGTTCCTACTAGGATTGCCTGGATGAGGTGACTTTTCCAGGAGCAGATAGGGTGGGGTAGGGAGGAGAGGGATTGAGAGACCTATATTCAAGGATAACAAGTTCTGGGAAGAGAGACACATCATGATGCATCACAATAAATACTAAGTTAGTGATACATGAAAATACTGCTATATTATTTAAGATATATTATCATTTAAATGAAATAAGAAAAGAAAAAAAAATACCCAGGCTAATATCTTCTATAATTTGGGAAACACCTACTTTGTGCCAAGAACTATATTATGTACTAGAGACACAGGATTAAAAGATATGGTCTCAAATCTCAGATCTGTACCTCTGAAATAAATAATGCAATATATGTTAAGGAAAAAAAAAAAAGAAGAAGAAGAAGAAGGTAGCAGGAGGGGAAGAATGAAGCAGGGGAAATCGGAGGGGGAGACGAACCATGAGAGACGATGGACTCTGAAAAACAAACTGAGGGTTCTAGAGGGGAGGGGGGTGGGAGGATGGGTTAGCCTGGTAATGGGTATTGAGGAGGGCACATTCTGTATGGAGCACTGGGTGCTGTGCACAAACAATGAATCATGGAACACTACATCTAAAACTAATGATGTAATGTATGGTGATTAACATAAGAATAAAAAAAAAAAAAGATATGGTCTCTGTTCCCAAGGAGCTCATAGCATGGCGACCAGACTCACTAGGAAGCAGTATAAGAACTGTGAGAGAGAAGCAGGGAAGGATAGGGAGCAGATGGGATGGATGCCTAGCTCAGACTGTAAACATCTGGAAGGAGATTGTGAGCTATGAACTGGATGTTGAAAGAAGCGAATTTCAAACAGATGAAATAGCACATTAGAAAGCTCAAAGCTGTGAGAAAATAGATCATTAAGGGCCCTACAATATTCCGGCAAAGGTCTTAATTGGTCAGGGGCAAGAGACAAAAATGAAGGGTTTAACAGGGTCAAATGATTAAGGTTCTTATATGTCTTGCTAAGGATTTTGGATTCAATTCTAGGCCAATGGGAGGTACTAAGGATTTTAAGTAGTCAGGGAGTATGCTCAGATTTGCATTTTGGAAAGATTTCTCTGGCTGTAACCCTGTCATTGAGGAAGGATGGGAGACACATAAAAGGAGACACATAAAAAGGATAAAGGACCGGGCGCCTGGGTGGCTCAGTTGGTTAAGCGACTGCCTTCGGCTCAGGTCGTGATCCTGGAGTCCCGGGATCGAGTCCCGCATCGGGCTCCCTGCTCGGCAGGGAGCCTGCTTCTCCCTCTGACCCTTCCCCCTGTCATGTGCTCTCTGTCTCTCTCATTCTCTC
>NW_027917223.1:0-1398 GCF_054177405.1 Leptonychotes weddellii
AATAAATAAATAAATAAATAAATAAATAAAAATTCCATCCATCGTCTGTCTATCCCTTTATTTACTCAAACATACGTACATACATATACATACATGTATCTTCTATATGTTGTTGTTTTTTACTGAGCACCTATTATGTGCCATATGTCTTGTTCGAAGTGATAATGATGTGGCACAAAGAGAAAAAAAAAAGGAAGAAAAAGAAAAAAGAAAAAAAAATGTAAACCAAAATCCATGTCTTCATTGAGCTTACATTTTTGAAGTGAGGGGTAGAAATTAACATTTGACAAGTAAATGAGTATATCAGATGATGAAGACATCTAAGGAGATAAAGATCAGGGCAGGAAGGCAGGGAATTTCGAAGGGAAGGGAGTTGATATTTAAGTAGTCTGCATGACCAAGCTCCAGTGATAATGTGGCACTTCAGCCATGTCCAGAAGGAAGCAGAAGCATATGCTGTTCAGGTATATGGGTCGGTGCCCCAGGCAGAAGGAATAGAAAAGCAAAGGTCCTGAGGCATGATCAACTTTGGAATATTTAAGGGGCCAGACAGCCTGGAGCCGAGTCAGTAAAGGGGGCCAGAGCTGGTGAGCTCAGGGAGGCAGCAGCACCAGGTTCCTCATTAGATCTTACAGGTCAGTCCAGGAAGAGTTCGTTTTTATTCAAATGAATGGGAAGTCATTGGAGGATGTCAAACATTGGTGTGATGGCATCTGACATATATTCTAATAATGTTCCGGCAACAGTGTTAACAAACAGAAGAAAGCAAGGTAGAAAAAAACAAACACTAGGAGGCTGTGGCAGTAAAGCAGGTTAAGAGATGATGTAAGCTTGCACCAGGAGTGTGGCTAGGTGGAGCGTTCCTGGAGAATAGATTTTTCTCAGAGCTCACAGTTCTTTTTTCCTTTCCTAGACTATGTTTTATAAAGGACTGTCCTTTCTTTGCTCCCCAAAGATTACCTGTTCCTCTTCTTCTCCTTCTTCTTCTACTTCTTCTTCTTTTTCTTCTTCCCCTCCGCCCCCACCCCCCGGGGCTTATTCACTGATAGAGGATACTCACATAATTTAAGTCATGCTCAGGTGTTAATGGGATACTCCTCCCAAATAAAATAACTGATAATTCATCAAGATTTAGTAAAGAACCATGTTTTCCCCAGTGTTTTTAAAAATTTGGTCAGTGAGGGGTGCCTGGGTGGCTCAGTTGGTTAAGCGACTGCCTTCGGCTCAGGTCATGATCCTGGAGTCCCGGGATCGAGTCCCACATCGGGCTCCCTGCTCGGCAGGGAGTCTGCTTCTCCCTCTGACCCTCCGCCCTCTCATGCTCTCTGTCTCTCACTCTCTGTCTCAAATAAATAAATAAAATCTTTAAAAAAAAAAAAGTTTAAAAAAAAATTTGGT
>NW_027917224.1:0-229 GCF_054177405.1 Leptonychotes weddellii
CCCCGTCCCCCCGCAGCACGTGTGCACTCCGAGCAGCACCCTTACTGTATTGCAGTGTGATAGTGTCTCTTGCTCTCCTCGTGCACTGCGTGCTCCTTGACGGCAGGGCATTGTCCTGTCATCTGTGTATCTCCACAGCTTGGACTAGTAGGTGTTTGACTCCATGAACGCGGGAAGGAGCAGCAGGTGTCTGAGTGTGTGTGGGGGGGGGTGAGGAAGCACTCCTGAC
>NW_027917225.1:0-229 GCF_054177405.1 Leptonychotes weddellii
TATCAACAGGTCGCACTTAGTTACCCATCTAGTAAACACCCTGGGTCCATCTAGGAAGGGAATGTCAGATTATGCGGAACCGGGTCTTCTCTCCGAGACGAAGTCACGGGCAAACAAGGCTGCCTGTTGGGGATGGGCATCTGGCCTCTGGAAAAGGCTGACCAGGGCCCTAAGCAGGAAGAGTGGGGGGCTCCAGCTCGGTCTGGAGGCCAGAAGTGAACAGATGACA
>NW_027917226.1:0-229 GCF_054177405.1 Leptonychotes weddellii
ACTCTTTCATGGAACTTTCATATGGTGATCTAAAATTTTGGTGGAAAAGCACAAATAGCAAATAATTGCCAGGGCTATTTTGCAAAAAGAGAACAAAGTAAGGAGTCTGCATTTAACATATACCGGACTTACAATACAGAGATAGGTAGATGAATGGATCATAACAGAAAGCCCAGAAACAAACTTACACATATACGGAACTATAGATAAATAGATAGATAGATAGATA
>NW_027917227.1:0-229 GCF_054177405.1 Leptonychotes weddellii
GCCTTCAGCTCAGGTCATGATCCCAGGGTTCTGGGATCGAGCCCCACATCAGGCTCCGTGCTCCGTGGGAAGCCTGCTTCTCCCCCACTCCCCCTGCTTGTGTTCCCTCTCTCGCTGTCTCTGTCTAAATAAATAAATAAAATCTTAAAAAAAAGGCGGGGGGGGGGCAGGAGTAGAGGTAGGAGGAGTAGAGGGTCAAACTCACAGGTCAGTGTCCAGAACATCATTG
>NW_027917228.1:0-229 GCF_054177405.1 Leptonychotes weddellii
GTGAAACTATCACAGAAGCCATACTTCACCTGATACAAATGCAAAAACTATTCGGAAATTTCAGTCGTCCTCTGCCACACACACCCTAAACACCCGCATCTGGGACTATCTAGGAAGACAAAGTGGAAACAAAAGCGTTCCCAGCTTAAATTCCTAATTCCACTTGGTCCTTACTTCACACTCTCGACAAAAGACAAAATGTGCCCTGGTGTGGAACAAAGTGCCAAAA
>NW_027917229.1:0-229 GCF_054177405.1 Leptonychotes weddellii
GCAACCCCTAGACTACTTTCTGTCTCTATAGGCTTGCCTATTTTGAACATTTCATATAAATCATACAACATGTGGCCTTTTATATCTGGCTTGTTTCACTTGGCATAATGTTTTCAAGATTCATCCACATTGTGGCGTGTATAGGTACTTCATTCCTTTTTATGGCCAAATAATATTCCATTGTATGAATCCACCAGATATTCTTCATCCACTCATCAGTCGATGGATA
>NW_027917230.1:0-229 GCF_054177405.1 Leptonychotes weddellii
AAACAAATGGAGAAATATCATGTTCATAAAAAGGAAGATTTATGTTCATAAAAAGGAAGAATCAATATTAGTTAGAGTTGACTTCTTCCCAAATTTACCTATATATTTAATGCAATTCCAGTCCAAATTCTGGAAAGTTATTTTGTCACTATCAACAAAATGATTGTAAAGTTTACAAGAAAGGGTGAGAGGAGCAAGACGGAGGAGGAGTAGGAGACGTAAATTTCGT
>NW_027917231.1:0-229 GCF_054177405.1 Leptonychotes weddellii
TAGGACTCCTGCCCCGATGGTCTTCTGCCTGCAAGATGCCAACACTGCTCTCTCTTTCTATGCATTTCCCAGGACCGTGTGTGGAAGGAGAGAGGGAAGTTGTGGAGCCCCCCACAACCACGTCGGCCTCTTCCACAGAGAAAAAGAAAAGAGTCCGCTTCTCCCTCCACAACCAGGTCTTCCAAATCGGGGACACCGAGGAAGGTACGGTGGAAATTTACTCATTAAG
>NW_027917232.1:0-229 GCF_054177405.1 Leptonychotes weddellii
TTCAACTAAGAACAGTAACAAGAGACAAAGAAAGGTCATTACAGAATGATAAAGAGGCCAATTCATCAAGAGGGTATAACAATCGTAAACATATACCAACCCAACAACAGAACACCAAAATATATTAATATATATATTAATTAAATACTAACAGAACTGAAGGGAGAAATAGACAACAATAAAAGAATAGTAGGGGAGGGCGCCTGGGTGGCTCAGTCAGTTAAGTGTC
>NW_027917233.1:0-229 GCF_054177405.1 Leptonychotes weddellii
GGATCGAGTCCCGCATCGGGCTCCCTGCTCGGCAGGGAGTCTGCTTCTCCCTCTGACCCTCCTCCCTCTCATGCTCTCTGTCTCTCATTCTCTCTCTCTCAAATAAATAAATAAAATCTTTAAAAAAAAAAAAGTACCAATAAGGAAATATAAGCTGGTTTACTAAGTTTTAGGGCAAAAGGACTCACAAAAATTTAACTCTCCATGTTGAACAAGAAAAAAATAATGT
>NW_027917234.1:0-1398 GCF_054177405.1 Leptonychotes weddellii
CCCCCCCCCCCCCCCCCCCCCCCCCCCCCCCCCCCCACAGCTTTCTTTCTGGGCCTCGTGTCATTAGTGTTCGTCCCGGCTCCATTTCTGCTACTCTTCTAGGCCAGGCGAACATGTTGTGTTAAACCAGGTAAGTAATCTAAACAGGAGATTTGCAGGCGTCCCGACACATGGGCCCATTTTAGCGGGTGGGAGAACAGACGGGTTACCTAGCTTTAAGTACAAATGAGCTGATTAAAGGAACCTGCTAGTTGAGAGGGAAACAAACAAAAATTCCCAATTTGGGTCCATATTTTCATCTGCACTCACCCCCGGAGAAATAGGGCGGTTTGTGTTCTCCAGAACGGTGTTCTGTGACATTAATAGAAAACCCTTCTTTCCCACCCCTCCCCGTCTTGAAATTTTCTTTTTTAGGCTGTTGTTTCCTGCACTCGAACTGACCCTATCACCTCTGCTCAGTGGTAAATAGACCGCACATCTCTTGAAAGGGAGCTATCTGAGTCCGTTTCTATGACAGCAGAAGAATGGCTGCTTTTGAATGGGGAGGAAAGAAGACCTTTTTCTTAATATCCTTTGTGTCCCATCTCCAAAATGTATAAACATCCCGATTTCATTTTACGTTAGTCTGTCATTTAGATTTCAGCAGCTCTCTTTTGGCCTTATTCTCCAGAATACTACTTGCATTTTCAAAACCATATCTGATTTCCTAGAAACGGCTAACTTTAAAAGAAGTGGTGACTTTGCATTTATTTACACTTAGACACTTTCTAAGAACAGGGTGAACTTAATTGAAGTTTTCAGTGTTGTTAAGCTATTGTTACAGTAGGTGCCCTATAGTTGCAGAAACAAAACCTGTAAAAACCCATCCCTGTCACTTAATCCAGATAGGCTGGATTTACTGAAACTAACAGTATGAAAATGTGTGTGTGCGTGCGCGTGCGTGTGTGTGCGTGCGCATGCGTGTCGTGCGTCTGTGTGGGAGAGAGTACTTAATCCATAAAAAGTCCTAGAAACCGCTTTCTGGGTTCTTGTCGATTTTACTAGTCTCGTGCACGTGTGAAGTGCCCTCTCTGAGTTTAGGGTCTGGTTAATACTGGTATATTTTTATAAGATTGAGATGTGTCCCCATCTTTAACTCAAGCATTTTCATTATCAGGGTCACTGTGCTAAAACCGAATCATAACATTTTTAGGCACAGATGGAAAAAAATGTCATTGGCTCCTTGAAAACGTGTGTGTGTGTGGCGAGGGGATAGATCCACAGGAGCATGTTTGTACTTACAAACCAAGCTGGAGAGATCGCGAACAGGACTTACGTGCTGATCTCAAGACACCTAAATTGTCGAGATTTCCATGGCATTGTGATGGAACTGGCAGACACGTAGAGCTTTTGGTCTGT
>NW_027917235.1:0-229 GCF_054177405.1 Leptonychotes weddellii
CCGCCCGGGTACCAAACTTGTTTTTGCTGTGCTTCTAGAATGGAACCAGCTCAGCTTCCTACGTGATACCACTATATTATAGCAAGAGATGATAAGTAATAGGATTTCTGTGAAAGTGCTTGCAACATACAGGATGTTCTACAGAAACATGATAATGAGTACTGCGGTTTTCCATGTAACTACTCAGAGATCTTCCTCGGAGGAAATTTTTCCCTTCAATATAACAGGC
>NW_027917236.1:0-229 GCF_054177405.1 Leptonychotes weddellii
TGGACGCTCCCACGTCGCCTTCCTTCCCAGTCCTTGCGGCCCCGTCTGTAGGTCTGCAGCTGGGCCACGCTGCGCCGTGTCTCTGGTTCGCCCGGCCCGGTGCTGCCCACGCCTCCGACAGTCTGCCCGCTGCTCCCCCAGGGTCTGCGGCCTCTCTTACTCGTTTCCTCTCCCGCTCCTGAGACTCCTCTTGCTCGGCTGGCCCAGCGCCCCGTCGACCCTCTCCCAA
>NW_027917237.1:0-229 GCF_054177405.1 Leptonychotes weddellii
CTCTGTGTCTATTTCTGTGTGTTAGGAGCATCAGCTATGTCTCCTGCTCTTAAAAGTAATGGCCTTAAAAAAAAAAAAATAATGGCCTTATGAAGAAGTCCTGTAGTGTCCTGCAGGGCAGTGTCCCCTGTTTACCAGAATCTGGCACTTCAGAGGTGGCTCCTATGTATGTGTGTGTGCCCTGCTGTTGTGTCTTGGCCACTTTTTCCTTCAGTTATCTGCAGTGGTT
>NW_027917238.1:0-229 GCF_054177405.1 Leptonychotes weddellii
AACGAAGCATCCAAGTTGTGAGAAATGCAGCCCCCCCCCACACACACAAAAGCACCCGTCTCAAGTGGGTCTGAAGGGACACTGTGTGCTTCCTACCGGAATACTGACCCAACAACTGCCATTAAGACTTAAGACTTCTATTTAACCCATTAACCTACCAACATCAATTCATGGAGTTACAGCAACCAAAAATGTGATGCTACCAGACGACGTTCCTCGCCCCCACCAG
>NW_027917239.1:0-229 GCF_054177405.1 Leptonychotes weddellii
GGGCACCTGGGTGGCTTAGTTGGTTAAGCATCTGCCTTTGGCTCGAGTCATGATCCCAGAGTCCTGAGATCGAGTCCCGAGTTGGGCTCTCTGCTCAGTAGGGAGTTTGCTTCTCCCTTTCCCTCTGCTCTTCCCCTGCCACTCATGCTTTCTCTCTTGCTCATTCTCTCTCAAATAAATAAATAAAATCTTTAAAAAAATAAAATGTAATTTTCTCTTTGTTGCTGTT
>NW_027917240.1:0-229 GCF_054177405.1 Leptonychotes weddellii
TTTTTTTTTTTGTGGTTGTTGTTCCTCTGACTGGGTAATTTTATTTTTTTTTATTTTTTATTTTTTAAAGATTTTATTTATTTATTTGAGACAGAGAGAATGAGAGACAGAGAGCATGAGAGGGAGGAGGGTCAGAGGGAGAAGCAGACTCCCTGCCGAGCAGGGAGCCCGATGCGGGACTCGATCCCGGGACTCCAGGGTCATGACCTGAGCCGAAGGCAGTCGCTTA
>NW_027917241.1:0-229 GCF_054177405.1 Leptonychotes weddellii
TTGGGGCCTTGAGGACAAAGAAGCTATTATGTTTGGGTTTCTCTGAGAACTCTTGCAAAAGCCATAGTCTTAACTAAATTCTATATAGCAAATCCACAAATCAGAGTGGGAACAACCACAAATCACATACAAACAGAAATGCAGGGAAAGGAAGTCTCCTGCATGTAGACCACCGCTGAGTCTCCTAAGAATGGGCCTCCGCCTAGAACACTTCCTACCAAGAGCTAAG
>NW_027917242.1:0-229 GCF_054177405.1 Leptonychotes weddellii
ATGAGAGACAGAGAGCACGAGAGGGAGGAGGGTCAGAGGGAGAAGCAGACTCCCCGCCGAGCAGGGAGCCCGATGCGGGACTCGATCCGGGGACTCCAGGATCATGACCTGAGCCGAAGGCAGTCGCTTAACCGACTGAGCCACCCAGGCGCCCCTGCCTAATCCAAAGGAGTCTTAAGCACTGCTTTATTTTTAAAACAAGTATAAATGACAGTGAAATTCACAAACA
>NW_027917243.1:0-229 GCF_054177405.1 Leptonychotes weddellii
CAATGACCTTTGGGTGTGCATCTCATATCCATTGGCTATTTTCCTGTAGATGACAGAGAATTATCCATGATATACTTCTATTTAGAAACACTTAATTTCTGGCATTGACAAGACCTCCTTTTGGAAGAGATTTCTCAAAAACATTTATCAGATGAGCTTCTCTAAAATAGTTTTTCTCAAAAGAAGATCCACCTGCCAATTGCATTTAGAATCACAGGGGGTAACTGTT
>NW_027917244.1:0-229 GCF_054177405.1 Leptonychotes weddellii
CTGGAGAATTTTATTATACATAAATTATACCTCAAGAAAATTTATTTCTTTAAAAAAAATGGACACAGATGGGGGTTAAGGCGTGCACTTGTTGTGATGAGCACCGGGTGATGCATGAAGTGTTGAATCACTGTATTGTACACCTGAAGCTAATATTACACTGTATGTTAACTGACTGGAATTTAAATAAAAATTTTTTAAAAATTAAAATTAAAATTAAAAAATGGGC
>NW_027917245.1:0-1398 GCF_054177405.1 Leptonychotes weddellii
ATGTGAGAATTTATACCATGATATTCAGGAAATGCTCCAAATCAAGGCCTTTTTTCACCCAGAGAATCAGTTTTTAAGCATTTACCAGCACAGCACCGGGGAAAAGGCTGTTCTCCCAGAGAACTGCAAGCAGTGTAACTTTAATCACAGGCCCAAAGCAAACACAGTCACAGTTACAGCTGTGAAAAAAAGCCAGCGGGGAATACAGATGCAGACAAGACAATCTGAGGGTGACAGTGGCTTAGGAGATAACTCAGGGCAACTTTCTCAGCCATGCTGCCCAGGCTGGCCTGAGGTCCCCACAAAGGGGTAGGGACTCAGTCCTTGGAGCTTCCCCAGATTTCCAAAAACATACCACCCAGAACAGGCTGACAGCAACACCTGCTACTAGTCAAGAAGTCCAGCTGATTGTTGAGACAGAAATAAACCAGATTGTCCATGAACCAGAAATAATCCAGATGCAGACTCAGTAAGAGCAAGATCTCTGTCATCTCAGGGATGCTAGAATCACTGTGGGAGCTGAGAAAGGGGAGTCTGGGGGCTGTGGTCCGTGAGATGAGCTTGAATTTTTAGGATTGCATGTTTTTATTCAGGTGACAATTAAGAGCCACTTTGGGTTTTAGGCTTTTGAGGGAATAGTCCCTTGGGCAGTGTTGTCTGATAGATCTTTCTGCGGAGATGAAAAGATTCTAACCACCCGCATGGCCCTGAAGGGCAACCACCTCACCGGCTGTTGAGCACCTGGAATGTGACTGATACAACTCAGGTACTGAATTCTAAACTGTGCTTAATTTCAATTATTATAAATTTAAATTTACACAACCATGTGTGTCTAGTGGCTATTGTATTGGACAATGCAGCTTTAGTGTTTTGAAGCTTGGAAACAGCATTCAATCAGGGTGAATGTAAGTAATAAAGTTCAGATGCTAATTAATAGAACAAAGTGTAGTTTCTTGGTGTGGCTAAGCTTATTATGTTGGGCTCATTCGCTACACATCCATGATTATGGATTCCCGAAGGGTCCACCCTGAATACAAAATTTCCGTTAGACTTCTGAAAAATCCAGTCTCATCCACAGAAGCATGCCACCTCCATCAGCATCCCAGGAAATGGTCAGGCACTGGGGTAGACTCATCTCTCCTAGCTCTTGTCCCCACTTTCGCTCAGTTTCTGGCAGGGTCCTCTATCAAACCGTACAAACAGAACCCCTGGAGAATTGCAGAAGCATGTATGGCCCCCTCACGGGACCCAAACTCCTTAGGTTCGAAGGCCACCCCAATACCACTTGTGTTCAGTATGCCCATTTTCTCAAAGTCAAATTTAACTTTGGGTCACCCTTCTGAAAGGAGAGGAAGGCAGCCCCCTGAGATGCCTTCTTAGCCAACGTGACAGAATTGA
>NW_027917246.1:0-229 GCF_054177405.1 Leptonychotes weddellii
CAGGAGGAGCAGTGGCCCAACTGTGCTGCAGATCATGGTTTATGGCACCCCCCAGCTGAGAGCCCGTGCCTGGGCTCCGTCTCTGCAGCCGGCTTCCCCGCTCTGATTCCTGGGAGCTCTGCCACACCCAGGCACCCCCGGTCTTTCTGTGACCCCAAGGGTCCTGAGACCACACTGTCCCACGAGGGTTCCACCCCCCACTTAGCCACTGAAGCGATGTCCCTCAGCC
>NW_027917247.1:0-229 GCF_054177405.1 Leptonychotes weddellii
TCCTTTATTTGCCAGAGAGAGAGGGAGAGCACGAGCAGGGGGGAAGGTCAGAGGGAGAGGGGGAAGCAGTCTCCCCACTGAGCAAGGAGCCCGATGCGGGGCTCCATCCCGGGACCCTGGGATCACGACCTTTGCCGAAGGCAGACGCTTCACCCACTGAGCCACCCAGACGTCCCTAAAATTCTGCCTTTAAATATAATTTGAGCAACTGTTGAAGGACAATCCTAGG
>NW_027917248.1:0-229 GCF_054177405.1 Leptonychotes weddellii
CCCCGTCCCCCCGCAGCACGTGTGCACTCCGAGCAGCACCCTTACTGTATTGCAGTGTGATAGTGTCTCTTGCTCTCCTCGTGCACTGCGTGCTCCTTGACGGCAGGGCATTGTCCTGTCATCTGTGTATCTCCACAGCTTGGACTAGTAGGTGTTTGACTCCATGAACGCGGGAAGGAGCAGCAGGTGTCTGAGTGTGGGGGGGGGGGGGTGAGGAAGCACTCCTGAC
>NW_027917249.1:0-229 GCF_054177405.1 Leptonychotes weddellii
GGGCGCCTGGGTGGCTCAGTTGGTTAAGCAACTGCCTTCGGCTCAGGTCATGATCCTGGAGTCCCTGGATCGAGTCCCGCATCGGGCTCCCTGCTCGGCAGGGAGTCTGCTTCTCCCTCTGACCCTCCCCCCTCTCATGTGCTCTCTCTCATTCTCTCTCTCTCAAATAAATAAATAAAATCTTTAAAAAAAAAAAAAATGAAATGCCTATGACACATAAGACCCAACA
>NW_027917250.1:0-229 GCF_054177405.1 Leptonychotes weddellii
GGGCCACTGCTCTTTCAGCAGGGACCCAACAATCAGAGGATCCGGGGAGACTTCCCTTCCTCCCCTGGGAGGAATGGTGTGGGAGCGCACCGCAGGGATCTGCTGGATTTGGAGACTCCAGACGGGGTCGTGTGCCAGGCCAGGTGAGCACGGAGTGTGGCTGGAGACTGGGGAGATGGGAGTGATTGACTGCTTTTCTCTGGGGGCTCACTGAGGAGTGGGGCCCTGA
>NW_027917251.1:0-229 GCF_054177405.1 Leptonychotes weddellii
CCTATTACTTCCCTGCTTAAAACTTCTCCGAGGTTCCTAGACTGACAGGATAGACTGTTACACACCCAGGGGTCCTCCATGGCCTGGTGTCTGTCTGCCTCTTTAGCCCTATCTCCCTTACTCTCACTCCACAATTAACCCCCTGACCACACTGAACTACAAAAACAAAGTTATTTTGGCCTCTGGGGTTTTCATCCTGCCACCCTGCATGTCTAAAAGCCCTCCCCCA
>NW_027917252.1:0-229 GCF_054177405.1 Leptonychotes weddellii
GTCTGAGGACGAAGCAGACTCCCTGCCGAGCAGGAAGCCCGATGCGGGACTCGATCCAGGGACTCCAGGATCATGACCTGAGCCGAAGGCAGTCGCTTAACCAACTGAGCCACCCAGGCGCCCAAGGGGATTTGAGTTTTAAACAATTTTTGTTTTGTGCTTGTCCATACGTTCTAATTTTTGTATAAAGGTGTTTTACTTGTGTAACAAAAGTGTGTGTGTGGGTACC
>NW_027917253.1:0-229 GCF_054177405.1 Leptonychotes weddellii
GAGAGAGAGAGAGAGGAAACACGCCCCCAAGACCCATCACCTGTCAGGGCTCCTTGTCCACACCCCGTCACCCTGGGCCTTAGAGTTTCAACACAGGAATTGGGGTAGGGGGACATAAGCATTCAGTCCATAGCACTAAATCTATGTTGAACTTCATGAGAAAGGGCCAAGCTGTTTTGCAGTGTTCTTGTCCCATTTTATGTTCCCAGGAGCAGTGGATGAGCTGCCC
>NW_027917254.1:0-229 GCF_054177405.1 Leptonychotes weddellii
GCAGTACAACTTCAATGGCAACTTAATGGCAAATAGACCAAGGTGTCAATCTCATCCCTGGGCCTTACAGCTATGTGAACTTGGACAAGCTCCTTGATCTCAGAAAGCCTTGTTCCACCCTTGTTTACCAGATGGGGATTGAAAGTGTTTACAGGATTGTCTTATGATTGAATAAAATAAAACATGTAAAGAGCCTCGCCAAAAAAAAAAAAAAAAGAGTCTCTCATGA
>NW_027917255.1:0-229 GCF_054177405.1 Leptonychotes weddellii
TTGTCAAGGTCATAAAAGACAAACACTGGGGAAAGCTCATATTTTGGGAGAGACTGAGAGAGACATGGTAACACAATGTGGATGCTGGATTGGATCCCAGAACAAAGAGTGGTCATTAGTGAAAGAATGGGTAAAATACAAATACGATCTGTAGTGGAGTGAATAGCATTGTACCAATGTTAATTTCTTACTTTTTGACGATTTTGCTATGCAAGATGTAAATACAAGG
>NW_027917256.1:0-1398 GCF_054177405.1 Leptonychotes weddellii
AAGAATGAAATTTTGCCATTTGCAACAACATGGATGGAGCCGGAGAGTTTTTTTTTTTTCCTGTATCTTGGATGTACTTGGAGCTGGAGAGTATAATGCTAAGTGAAATAAGTCAGTCAGAGAAAGACAAATACCATATAATTTCACTCATATGTGGAATTTAAGAAACAAAACAAGCAAAGGGAAAAAAAGAGAGAGCAAGAGACAAACCAAGAAACAGACTCTTTTTTTTTTTTTAAAGATTTTATTTATTTATTTGAGACAGAGAGAATGAGAGAGAGAGAGCACATGAGGGGGGGAGGGTCAGAGGGAGAAGCAGGCTCCCTGCCGAGCAGGGAGCCCGATGCGGGACTCGATCCAGGGACTCCAGGATCATGACCTGAGCCGAAGGCAGTCGCTTAACCAACTGAGCCACCCAGGCGCCCCAAGAAACAGACTCTTAACCATAGAGAACAAATCAATGGTTGCTAGAGGGGAGGAGGATGGGGGGGATAGGTGAAATAGGTAATGGGGAGTAACAGTACACTTATCATGATGAGCTCTGAGTAATGTATAGAATTGTTGAATCACTATGGGGCTCCTGGGTGGCTCAATCGGTTCAGTGTTCGGTTAAGTTGTTCAGCAGTTAAGTGTTTGCCTTCGGCTCAGGTTCAGGGTCCTAGGATGGAGCCCCGCATCAGGCTCCCTGCTCAGTGGGGAGTCTGCTTCTCCCTCTCCCTCTGCCCCTCCCCACTGCTCATGCACTCTCTCTCTCTCTCAAATAAATAAATAAAATCTGAAAAAAAAAGAATTGTTGAATCACTATACTGTATACCTGAAACTAATATAACACTATATGTTAACAATACTGGAATTAAAATACAAAACTTAATAAAAAATCTACACACTAGGAAGATTTTAATGTAATATTTACATGTATTTTATACTAGTCAAATTTTCCTTTTTTACCAACTCAGGTAAAAATCACTATCCCCGCTCCCCCTTTATTTTTGAAAATCTCAATGTATTCCCAATTTCAAGTACAAGAGAGAGCAAAGTGAAGGACTTTATAAAGAAGCAGGAAGAGTTTAGCTTTCAGCTAATTTATTCGGTGTCTTAGGCCTCAGTTGACTCATTGGGTCACATTAGAAAATAAACAGCCTGCTTCGCATTTCCTGCTGCAACGGGAGTTTTTAGATGCTCAGAAACTGGGACACTTGTGCACGTCTAGTGAATAGGTGAACCTTAGGATTCTGTCAGACAAGTTTCTCCTGCACATGACAGTCGGAATCTTGTATAACACTGTCTAACCTCTTCCTTTCTCATGGGTTCCTAGTTCTGCCATCTTCTGCTTGCTATAAAAGAATCAGCCCATCTTTTTTTTTAATTTAATTTTATTATGTTATGTTAGTCACCATA
>NW_027917257.1:0-229 GCF_054177405.1 Leptonychotes weddellii
GGAACCACTCTGCTCCTGGGCCCGGTCAGGTTTCTCATTCGGATCTAGTCCAACTCTGGCCGGCTTCAGACCCAGTCCAACCCGACCCGGTCTGGTTTCCGAATCGGAACCACTCTGTTCCCGGACCCACTCTGGTTTCCAAGCAGAACCACTCTGTTCCCGGACCCACTCTGGTTTCCAAACGGAACCACTCTGTTCCCGGACCAGGTCTGGTTTCCAAGTCGGAACC
>NW_027917258.1:0-229 GCF_054177405.1 Leptonychotes weddellii
ATATGCCATGTGATTCATGTTTAGATCATGTGCCCAGCCCTGAAACAAAGTGGCTTTGGCCTTGTCACCACTTTGGCAATGTCCTGGAGATAGGAATGGACCCCACTGGGCTGTACAGACTGAGGGTGGAGGGGTGGGGATCTGATCCCTGAATCATATTTCTGAGCTGTTACTCTAAGTATGGTGAAGAACTTTTGGGTAATCAAAATGCAATATAGACACCTCACCT
>NW_027917259.1:0-229 GCF_054177405.1 Leptonychotes weddellii
ACAAATATATATAAAGCAATTAATATATTCATGGAATCTGTTAAGTCATCTTAGCACCTATCCTTTGTTTGAGAGTCATTAATGTTGTTGTTTTTAAATATAAGGAAGTCAGACCATGGTTGATGTGTTGATTCTTTATCGGGGACCTAATCTTGGTGATCTTTAGGTACTTGAGTTATGATTTTTAGGTACTTGAGTTATGATCTTTAATAATATTTAATGTTGGGCT
>NW_027917260.1:0-229 GCF_054177405.1 Leptonychotes weddellii
TGTATGGTGATTAACATAACAATAAAATTAAAAAAAAATAATGTCCCCAAACTCACATTTATTTAGAAGTTACAATTTAAAGTTAGCACCTCACGATAACCCGGTGAAGTAGTCAGGGTAACCATTCTTTCTATTTTGCATATAAGAAAACAGAGGCTCAGATAAGTGATGTGACTTTCCCAAGTCATGTGAGGGTTACTAACTTGTCCCAATTTACCCTGGGACTTTC
>NW_027917261.1:0-229 GCF_054177405.1 Leptonychotes weddellii
AGATCCTCAGCCCATTTTTAAATCAGGGTCTTGGATTTTTTTGCTATTGTATGGGTTATATGAGCTCTTTATATATTTTGGATGTTAGCCCCTTATCAGATATATGATAGATACATAGATATAGATAAGTAATCTATGTATATTTCAGTACCTACTTACCTGAGTATAAAATGTGTTTACCAGTTTACATCTATCATTTGTCTTTCATTGTTGTTCATTCTATTTTGTC
>NW_027917262.1:0-229 GCF_054177405.1 Leptonychotes weddellii
TTTCCTCCTCTTCACACTTTTTTTTTTTAATTTTTTTATTGTATTTATTTAAGTAAAGTCTCTACACCCAAAACTGGGGCTTGAACTCATGACCTTGAAATCAAGTCATATGTTCTTCTGACTGAGCCAACCAGGCGCCAGACATATTTCTTTTATATCTGAGACTATGTGATAAACTTGTTTTTAGACTATGTGATAATTATACTAAGTTAGAACACTTCTCCCACTT
>NW_027917263.1:0-229 GCF_054177405.1 Leptonychotes weddellii
AAAGGGAGGGAACTCAGACATTTCAGTGGTCCCAGTGTTACTGAGTTTCTTTCCCTCCTCTGGTCTGGCTTGTCAGTTATATCACATTTTACTCCGAATTCAGATTCTATAGTGAGTGCATGCAACAGACATTGAAGATAGTCATCATTTCCCTTGAAAGTCCTTTGGGGAAAATATCACTACAGACACTAAAGTATCTCTTTTTTTTCTTCTGGCTTTGGAGCAAATC
>NW_027917264.1:0-229 GCF_054177405.1 Leptonychotes weddellii
TCACATACTGGGTCACAAATCGGGTCTCAGCTGGTACCAGAAGCTGTTTTCAAAAGGTATACAATTCTCCACTGCAAATGGTTAAGATCATACTCCAGAATGCCAAAGGCCCACATTATGATGCTTTCACTGAGGCTTAACACAAACTATACATGACATCTTTTCCCACCAATGATAACCTTTAATACTCTTTGGTTTGCCAGATTGTGTGGCCCAAGAGAAGTGCCAC
>NW_027917265.1:0-229 GCF_054177405.1 Leptonychotes weddellii
GCGGTAGGATAGAAAGTGAGGAGGTATAACGCAAACGGTATTCAGCCAGCGTCCGAATGACTTGCAGTTTGAGGGGATTTGTCCGCAGTGTTCACTTTAAGCCTGAGACTGTTCCACCTTAATGACCTGATTTGGATGTACCTTTTGTGCAGCCCCTAATTTGAGGTCTAATGTTGATGGCGGGTGTGGCTTTGAGTTTGAGTCAGACCTGGGCTTGAAGCCTGGCTCT
>NW_027917266.1:0-229 GCF_054177405.1 Leptonychotes weddellii
TTTTAAAGATACTAGCTGGGCTTGAAAAAAGCATGGAAGTTATTAGAGAAACCCTTTCTGGAGAAATAAAAGAACTAAAATCTAACCAAGTCAAAATCAAAAAGGTTATTAATGAAGTGCAATAAAAAATGGAGGCTCTAACTGCAGGATAAATGAGGCAGAAGAGAGAATTAGTGATATAGAAGACCAAATGATGGAATATAAAGAAGCTGAGGAAAAGAGAGATAAA